>NC_091193.1:6872923-7019628 GCF_040958095.1 Procambarus clarkii | reverse complement strand
TGTGGTCATGTTGATGTGGTCATGTTGATGTGGTCATGTTGATGTGGTCATGTTGATGTGGTCATGTTGATGTGGTCATGTTGATGTGGTCATGTTGGTGTGGTCATGTTAGTGGGGTCATGTTGGTGTGGTCATGTTGGTGTGGTCATGTTGGTGTGGTCATGTTGGTGTCGTCATGTTGGTGTGGTCATGTTAGTGGGGTCATGTTGGTGTGGTCATGTTGGTGTGGCAGTGTTGTTAGAGCCCTTGTTGGCATATCCTTCCTGGTGTGAATATGTTGGTTAATCTCTGTTGGTGTGGCAATGTTAGCGTGTCCTTCCAGGTGTGGTCATCTTGGCGTGCCCATGCAGGTGTGGCCGCGTTGGTGTGGTTATCTTCATGTAGCTCCATCTGTCACTATTTTACCAGCCATGTTACAAGGGTAAGATAATAGATTAGGGAATTACGATTACTGGTTTCTCTGCCAATGTTCTAGGAAAATATATATAACTCACTTGTCATTATGCTCTCTAGAGTGGTTATGTATCCTCCGTCGTTCATCCAACACCTGTTTCCTGACCTCTCTTAAAGACTGTATCAAGTGTGTCGTGTCGAGCCCACGGCAGGTGATCGCTGTGTCATGGGTGCGCAGCGAACACCCGCCGCCAGGCTCCAAGACCGCGGAGGACGCGGGCGCTGCGGCCTGAGCGCAGGCAAGGCGCAGTGTTGTGGAAGCAGCGATGATGGTTAAGAAGAGTGGTGGTTGTGTCGTTAGTATCATCCTGGCGTAGTCCTGCAGCCTCACTCATCACCCTGTAGGCAGGGAGAAAATATCAGAGGAATAAAATCTTGTGGAAGATGTCATTAGTTCTCCCTTCCCCCGTCAACAGTTTTAAAGGATATCATCTTGAGGTTATCTTGAGATGATTTCGGGACTTTTTAGTGTCCCCGCAGCCCGGTCCTCGACCAGGCCTCCACCCCCAGGAAGCAGCCCGTGACAGCTGACTAACACCCAGGTACCTATTTTACTGCTAGGTAACAGAGGCATAGGGTGAAAGAAACTCTGCCCATTGTTTCTCGCCGGCGCCTGGGATCGAACCCAGGTCCACAGGATCACAAGTCCAGCGTGCTGTCCGCTCGGCCGACCGGCTCCCTCAGTTAAAATCAGAGCCAAATTAAGTACATATGGAACAAGAACATAACACATGAATACCGAATGTCTGGAGGAGCATTAGGAATGTCTGGAGGAGCATTAGGAATGTCTGGAGGAGCATTAGGAATGTCTGGAGGAGCATTAGGAATGTCTGGAGGAGCATTAGGAATGTCTGGAGGAGCATTAGGAATGTCTGGAGGAGCATTAGGAATGTCTGGAGGAGCATTAGGAATGTCTGGAGGAGCATTAGGAATGTCTGGAGGAGCATTAGGAATGTCTGGAGGAGCATTAGGAATGTCTGGAGGAGCATTAGGAATGTCTGGAGGAGCATTAGGAATGTCTGGAGGAGCATTAGGAATGTCTGGAGGAGCATTAGGAATGTCTGGAGGAGCATTAGGAATGTCTGGAGGAGCATTAGGAATGTCTGGAGGAGCATTAGGAATGTCTGGAAGAGCATTAGGAATGTCTGGAGGAGCATTAGGAATGTCTGGAGGAGCATTGGGAATGTCTGGAGGAGCATTAGGAATGTCTGGAGGAGCATTGGGAATGTCTGGAGGAGCATTAGGAATGTCTGGAGGAGCATTGGGAATGTCTGGAGGAGCATTAGGAATGTCTGGAGGAGCATTGGGAATGTCTGGAGGAGCATTAGGAATGTCTGGAGGAGCATTGGGAATGTCTGGAGGAGCATTAGGAATGTCTGGAGGAGCATTAGGAATGTCTGGAGGAGCATTAGGAATGTCTGGAGGAGCATTAGGAATGTCTGGAGGAGCATTAGGAATGTCTGGAGGAGCATTAGGAATGTCTGGAGGAGCATTAGGAATGTCTGGAGGAGCATTAGGAATGTCTGGAGGAGCATTAGGAATGTCTGGAGGAGCATTAGGAATGTCTGGAGGAGCATTAGGAATGTCTGGAGGAGCATTAGGAATGTCTGGAGGAGCATTAGGAATGTCTGGAGGAGCATTAGGAATGTCTGGAGGAGCATTAGGAATGTCTGGAGGAGCATTAGGAATGTCTGGAGGAGCATTAGGAATGTCTGGAGGAGCATTAGGAATGTCTGGAGGAGCATTAGGAATGTCTGGAGGAGCATTAGGAATGTCTGGAGGAGCATTAGGAATGTCTGGAGGAGCATTAGGAATGTCTGGAGGAGCATTAGGAATGTCTGGAGGAGCATTAGGAATGTCTGGAGGAGCATTAGGAATGTCTGGAGGAGCATTAGGAATGTCTGGAGGAGCATTAGGAATGTCTGGAGGAGCATTAGGAATGTCTGGAGGAGCATTAGGAATGTCTGGAGGAGCATTAGGAATGTCTGGAGGAGCATTAGGAATGTCTGGAGGAGCATTAGGAATGTCTGGAGGAGCATTAGGAATGTCTGGAGGAGCATTAGGAATGTCTGGAGGAGCATTAGGAATGTCTGGAGGAGCATTAGGAATGTCTGGAGGAGCATTAGGAATGTCTGGAGGAGCATTAGGAATGTCTGGAGGAGCATTAGGAATGTCTGGAGGAGCATTAGGAATGTCTGGAGGAGCATTAGGAATGTCTGGAGGAGCATTAGGAATGTCTGGAGGAGCATTAGGAATGTCTGGAGGAGCATTAGGAAAAAGGAATAATATCTAAAATATAAAGTCAGTGAATTTCAGTTTAACTTTTTTAACGCTATATAAACTGCTGAAAATTATCGTTCAAAATAGAATTGCTGCAATAAGAGTTAAAGAAAAATCCCTATCAGGAAAGTCCTAAAGACTTTATTTCTGATGGTAAAATCTTTGGAGCAGGACGGTGGGATCGAAATAGCGTTCTGCTCCATAGATTTTCTCATAGACATATCAGGTTATTGTGATTTCAAAGTGATTTAATTTTTGATAATAAAAGAGTATCCGCGAGGATGTTACTGAATGTAACATCTTCATAGTATGAAGAAACGTTAGGCCAATTGACATGTGTACAACACGACCGCAGTTGTATACATTGCTTCAGTATTCCGACCACTCTCAACTTAAGACATTGCTTCAGTATTCCGACCACTCTCAACTTAAGACATTGCTTCAGTATTCCGACCACTCTCAACTTAAGACCACAAGTAATCCAACTTGGGCAGCCGTAAGAAGTCCTGGTTGATTTAATGACATATGAGAGGAAGCATGATATTGCAATGTGACGAAATTCAATTTTAAGTTTATTTGATCTGAGGCGAAGACGAGACCGTCGTCAAATATGGCGGAGTACACCGAGAGGGAGGCGAGAGCCCCAGTGCATTCTGGGAACGGCGCCAGTCGTGGCGTGATTGGTCGGCGACGGGGGCTTGGTCTCGTTGACCAATAGCATGGCGCCATGAGGCGCAACGTAGCATGACGTCAGGCGCCCCTCCAGCGGAGGCGGGAAATTTGGGGGATTTGCTACCATGTGCCAAGGTAAGCGGATCAGCGCTCGAACATATGACCATTCTGGAGAGGTATAGGCCTCCAGAGTGGTCGAATTCTAGCAGCAAACGTACTCACCTAGTTGTGTTTGTGTGGGTTGAGCCTTAGCTCTTTGGTCCCGCCTCTCAACCATCAATCTATTGGTGTACTGATTCCTGACTTTCTCAAGCTCTATCATATCTATATTTGAAACTATGTATGGAGCCAGCCTCCACCACATCACTTCCTAGTGCATTCTATTTACTAACTACTCTGACGCTGCAACCCATCCTCCGAATTGACAGTACAGTTTAATACTAAGTGTAATAAGTACATTTCCTTACTGTCATACAAAGTACATAATTGCACTTATGGGGCCGTTACATTTACCTACCTATTTATTCTCCTCGTTTTCTGTTAAGACTCTCAGAATTTTAGGATGAAGTTGGGGCTGTGAAGTTTTCAAGTTCCATTTGCTATACAAAAGTTTTGAATATCAGAAATTTCATTTTCAGTTTTATTAAACAATAGATATTTTATACAAAATTTGAAAATATTCTGAGTTATTTTACAACTTATTGATATATATTAGTTTTGTTTAATAAGTTTTATAAAACTGTAATATCAATATAGCTATAGGTTAAGTACTAATTGTAATTAAGAAGCAATAAAATGCTTATCTTCAAACTCTGAGAGGTAGATAGGAGCCGGTCGGCCGAGCGGACAGCACTTGGGACTTGTGATTCTGTGGTCCTGGGTTCGCTCCCAGGCGCCGGCGAGAAACAATGGGCAGAGTTTCTTTCACCCTATGCCCCTGTTACCTAGCAGTAAATTAGGTACCTGGGTGTTAGTCAGCTGTCACGGGCTGCTTCCTAGGGGTGGAGGCCTGGTCGAGGACCGGGCCGCGGGGACACTAAAAGCCCCGAAATCATCTCAAGATAACCTCTCAAGATAGGTTAGGTCGTGGTTTTCTATTCAGCTTTTCAGGTAAACTCAAATATTGACAATATATTTAACAGTACGGTTTAATATCAGGTGAAAATAAATACAATTCCTGGCTGCTATGAAAAGTACATAAGTGCACTTACATGTGCTGTTACAATTACCTTCTCAGTTTTAGAGGACGAGCTGGGAACTGATAAAGTTCTTTCTAATGTCTCTGTGACTCTGCATGTTCCCTGGAGCGTGTACCACCCGTGTTAACTAATCCATCCTTGTCTATCCTGTAAATTCCCTTGAGAATTTTGTATGTGGTGATCATGTCTCCCCGAGCTCTTATGTCTTTAAGCGACGAGAGGTGCATTTCACACAGCCTTTCCTTGTAATTCATGCCTCTTAGTTCTGGGGCTTGCCTAGTGGCTTACCTCTGAACTTTTCCCAGTTTTGTATTGTGTTTGACACGGTACAGGGTCCATGCTGGGGCTGCATACTCCAGGATTGGCCTTACATACGTGGTATACAATATTCTGAAAAATTCCTTACTCAGGTTTCTGAAAGCAGTTCTGATGTTAGCCAGCCTCGCATACACCGCAAATGTTATTCTTTTGATGTGGGCTTCAGGAGACAAGTTTGGCGTGATATCAACTCCTAGATCTTTCTCTCTGTCCGTTTCGTGAAGGACTTCATCCCTTATTCGGTATCCCGTGTCTGGCCTTCTATTTCCCCTACGTAGTTTTATTACCTTACTTTTACTTGGCTTGAATTTTAGTAACCATTTGTTTGACCATTCCTTCCGCTTGTCTAGGTCTTCTTGTAGCCTCACACTGTCTTCCTCTGTCTGAATCCTCCTCATAATCTTTGCATCATCACCAAACAATGAGAGGAACGAGTCTATACCTTCTGGGAGATCATTTACATATATCAGAAACATTATAAGTCCAAGGACTGATCACTGTGGGACTCCACTGGTGACGCCTCGCCACTCCGAGATCTCACCCTTCACAGTGACTCGTTGTCATCTGTTGCTTAGGTATTTCCTTATTCAGTGGAGTACCTTCCCTTTCATTCCTGCCTGCATCTCCAGCTTGTGCACTAGTCTCTTATGTGGTACTGTGTCAAAGACTTTCTGGCAATCCAAAAATATGCAGTCTGCCCAACTGCCCAGCCCTCTCTCTCTTGTCTGATTTCTGTTGCCTGGTCATAGAATTCAATTAATCCTGTGAGGCATAATTTGCCATCACTGAACCCATGCTCATGTTGTGTTACAAAGTTCTTTCGCTCCAGATGTTCCACAAGTTCTTTTCGCACAATCTTCTCCAATCATCTTGCATGGTATGCAAGTTAGGGACACTGACCAGTAGTTCATTGCCTCCTGTCTATCACTCTTCTTGTATATTGGGACTACATTAGCCGACTTCCAATTTTTTGGCATTTCACCTGTTACCAGTGATTTGTTATAAACTATGGAAAGTGGCATGCACAGTGTTTTTGCTCTCACCTTCAGTGTCGATGGTGAGATTCAATCTGGGCCTATAGCCTTTGTCACTTCCAAATCTAACAGATGCTTCCTCACCTCCCCACTGGTTATCACAAACTTCTCTAGTAGTGTTCGGTTTGATGTTCCCTCCCTTATCTCTGGGACTTTCCCTTGTTCTACTGTGAAGGCCTCCTGGAATTTCTTATTGAGTTCTTCGCACACTTCCTTGTCGTTTGTAGTGAATTTGTCTACCCGTATCCTCAGTTTCATTACCTGTTCCTTCACTGTTGTTTTTCTCCTGATGTGGCTGTGCAGCAATTTAGGTTGAGTCTTTGCCTTGCTCGCTATGTCATTTGTATATTGTCTTTCTGCCTCTCTTCTCACCCTGGCGTATTCATTCCTGGCGCTCTGGTATATTTTTCTGTTCCATAGTGTCATGTTATTTCTATTGTTTCCCCCACGCCCTTGTACTTAGTTGCTTTGCTAGCTTACATCTGTGATTAATCCTGCACGTCGGAAACTGAGTCAAGAAGAATGGTAGCCGTCCTGGTCCTATGTAGTTTGACCACCGTTTAGCCTGACGGCGAAGCTACATGGAGAAAATGGACCAGTACAGCGAAGAGTATTAATGGGATATAGGCCAGCCAACAGCAGTCACAGTCTAGCATCAGGGGAGGAACACCCCGTGAACTGCACGACGCCAGAGGAGGGGAGGAACACCCCGTGAACTGCACGACGCCAGAGGAGGGGAGGAACACCCCGTGAACTGCACGACGCCAGAGGAGGAGGTTGTGCGGACGGACAGCATGGAGGAAGGAGATGCTCAACGCCTCTACGCTGGAGCTACGAGGAGCTACGAGGAGTTACAAGGAGCTACGAGGAACTACTCAACGCGGAATCTACGACCAGCAGAATAGGTCGATGAGGGACATAAATTTGCCTTCGCATTATCCTCTTGTGTTAAGAATGGTTGTCACATAAATAATGTGACAACCAGGAATTACGTGTGGAGGGACAACCGGACATAAACAGTATTATGTTATTTATGAGGTGTCAGTGATTACATCTGTGAGTTGATTAGACAGTGGTTTAAAGACTACAAACTATTGAAGTGGCGTTATAATATATGTATTTATGTCATATGATATTAGTGTTTACGATATAGACTCACACGGGCGAGGTTGAGACATTGAGGAGTTTCCAGATGTGATATTAATTTCAGGAGTGTTACCATTTAACCGACTGAGAAAGACTTTGCCGCCCGCCAGTATAGATTATCATGGAGTAAACCAATGATTTTTTATTAGTGGGTTTCATTTCTTCCCTTCATTCCTGGTGAGTTGTCGCGAGGGGTTACTGACACCACTATTAAGGCAAGAGTAGTACGGGAGAATTTATATACCACTGCGTTTGGAGTAGTACTTGGCCACGAAGTAAAGTGAGTCAGTTGACGACCTTGTATGGAAACTTAGAGGCGGGCAACTCGACCTTGAGTTTCCGTGTCCACGGACACCCAGCAACGAAAGTAAGGTGTGGTCGCGTTACTTCACTCCCTGCGGGGTGCAAGGCGGGGTTCGGTAGGGGAACTCTGCCCCGCAGGTCGACTGAGGTGCTCCCCGGAGGTGAACAGTGGCACCTAGGGAGGGGAGTAAGGCCCCAACAGTCTCTAGAGGAACAGTGGCACCTAGTAGAGCAGGGTACGCTGGAGTTGGGACCGACGACACTGTCAGGCTGACTGAGTGGGGTCATGACCCCCGCGTCACACAGCATACCCCTGGATAGTATACAGTTGGTGTGGGACTATATGGTCATATTAACCTTGACAAACACCAACGTTGACTTCACTGTTGCATATCCGGAAGACGCTGACATCCAGAGATAATCAGACAAATCCCGCAAGTACAGAGGGGGTGGACCACCATTATAATTGTGTCCGTGCTGCTTCACAGACACTTGCCGTGTCAGTGTCAGTGCGGTAAAAGTGCCGCAGTAACTTTGAGTCTAAGTTAATCAAAACAATAAGAGACTTAGAGCCGTCAGCTTCATTTTACAGAACCTTTAACGCATTGTCAACGTTGCGTTACATAAGGCCAAAAATTGTCGTACTAGAAAATGGTAGCGGCTCGGGAAAGTGACGTACTGTCCCGTTTTCTGTTTTGGGTCCTCTGGTAGGTTAGGAGAGACCACTTTAAAATGACCATTTTCTTGACGTTGGGACACCTTTGAAGGACTAGCTGCAGCGTGGCTATTCAGAGAGGAAACGAACACTGCCCGAGCAACTTGAGGATCTCAACAACCTGTTACAACCAATTTCGTAACATTTTTGTAACTAATGTTGTAACCCGTTTTGTGTAACAAAGTTATATATAAAATATAATAATAAGTCTATATCCGTAATAGAGAATATCTGTTTGTCTGCTTCTTGGAGGTTGTAGGCCAGACGCTTCACTAAAGTTTACAGGTTGACGGGTCTGCGGTTAGGGAAACATATTGGGTGTTGTAGGTGGGCAGAATGTACGTGGGCGCCGCGCCCCACACTGACACTCTCACCACCATGACGACTCTAGTCAATGGCCGCCAGATGTGCCTTGATCAATATTTTCAAAACAAACAGTTCAAAATAATGATTTTTCTTATTGTAATGTACAACATTATTCGCCGATGTCAGGAAAGTTTATACAAAATTACGGCCAGTCATAATTTGGTCGTAGCGGCACAAAACATGTAACACCAACCGAGCCATGATGAGAGAGAGAGAGAGAGAGAGAGAGAGAGAGAGAGAGAGAGAGAGAGAGAGAGAGAGAGAGAGAGAGAGAGTGAGATATATATATATATATATATATATATCTATATCTATATCTATATATATATATATATATATATATATATATATATATATATATATAAATATATATATATATATATATATATATATATATATATATATATATATATATATATATCTATGTCGTACCTAGTAGCCAGAACGCACTTCTCAGCCTACTATGCAAGGCCCGATTTGCCTAATAAGCCAAGTTTTCATGAAATAATTGTTTTTCGACTACCTAACCTACCTAACCTAACCTAACCTAACTTTTTCGGCTACCTAACCTAACCTAACCTATAAAGATGGGTTAGGTTAGGTTAGGTAGGGTTGGTTAGGTTCGGTCATATATCTACGTTAGTTTTAACTCTAATAAAAAAAAATTGACCTCATTCATAATGAAATGGGTAGCTTTATCATTTCATAAGAAAAAAATTTGATAAAATATATTAATTCATGAAAACTTGGCTTATTAGGCAAATCGGGCCTTGCATAGTAGGCTGAGAAGTGCGTTCTGGCTACTAGGTACGACATATATATATATATATATATATATATATATATATATATATATATATATATATATATATATATATATATATATATATATATATATATATTTTTGTGATCATTGTTGCATATATATATATATATATATATATATATATATATATATATATATATATATATATATATATATATATATATATATATATATATATATATATATATATATATATATATATATATACACATATATACACTACTAGATGGAGATACAAATTTGGGGAAACTAACCGAGAAACTCAAGTACCCATTTTGACCCTGAAACAAAACATTGACAACAAATTCTGTGTCAACACCATACAAGACTCGACGTGGCTGCTCGACTACCATCAACACCATACAAGACTCGACGTGGCTGCTCGACTACCATCAACACCATACAAGACTCGACGTGGCTGCTCGACTACCATCAACACCATACAAGACTCGACGTGGCTGCTCGACTACCATCAACACCATACAAGACTCGACGTGGCTGCTCGACTACCATCAACACCATACAAGACTCGACGTGGCTGCTCGACTACCATCAACACCATACAAGACTCGACGTGGCTGCTCGACTACCATCATTCACAATAATCTGTAAATGTTAAAAGCTCTCCCATTTGTGTAATTATTTTATTTTTGTCTCAAGGTATTCTGTGGTAAGAGTTTCTCCCTCGTCCCTGAGTGGCGGAAAGTTGTGTGTTGCGGTGAGCCACATTCCTCCACACTACTCTTGAGGAGCAGTGTGGCAGCTGTCTCTGGCACTGACGCTGTCACAGTCAGTGGTGGCTGTCAGTGTCAGTGGTGTGATGGTGTGGCTGTCAGTGTCAGTGGTGTGGCTGTCAGTGTCAGTGGTGTGATGGGTGTGGCTGTGTCAGTGTCAGTGGTGTGGCTGTCAGTGTCAGTGGTGTGATGGGTGTGGCTGTGTCAGTGTCAGTGGTGTGGCTGTCAGTGTCAGTGGTGTGACGGGTGTGGCTGTCAGTGTCAGTGGTGTGATGGCTGTGTCAGTGTCAGTGGTGTGATGGCTGTGTCAGTGTCAGTGGTGTGGCTGTCAGTGTCAGTGGTGTGATGGGTGTGGCTGTGTCAGTGTCAGTGGTGTG
This sequence comes from Procambarus clarkii, assembly GCF_040958095.1. Lineage (NCBI taxonomy): Eukaryota > Metazoa > Arthropoda > Malacostraca > Decapoda > Cambaridae > Procambarus > Procambarus clarkii. The sequence continues at coordinate 7,009,205 of NC_091193.1, read as the reverse complement.
GCTGTCAGTGTCAGTGGTGTGATGGGTGTGGCTGTCAGTGTCAGTAGTGTGATGGGTGTGGCTGTGTCAGTGTCAGTGGTGTGGCTGTCAGTGTCAGTGGTGTGATGGGTGTGGCTGTGTCAGTGTCAGTGGTGTGGCTGTCAGTGTCAGTGGTGTGATGGTGTGGCTGTCAGTGTCAGTGGTGTGATGGCTGTGTCAGTGTCAGTGGTGTGATGGCTGTGTCAGTGTCAGTGGTGTGGCTGTCAGTGTCAGTGGTGTGATGGGTGTGGCTGTGTCAGTGTCAGTGGTGTGGCTGTCAGTGTCAGTGGTGTGATGGGTGTGGCTGTCAGTGTCAGTAGTGTGATGGGTGTGGCTGTGTCAGTGTCAGTGGTGTGGCTGTCAGTGTCAGTGGTGTGATGGGTGTGGCTGTGTCAGTGTCAGTGGTGTGGCTGTCAGTGTCAGTGGTGTGATGGTGTGGCTGTCAGTGTCAGTGGTGTGATGGTGTGGCTGTCAGTGTCAGTGGTGTGATGGGTGTGGCTGTCAGTGTCAGTGGTGTGACGGGTGTGGCTGTGTCAGTGGTGTGATGGGTGTGGCTGTGTCAGTGGTGTGATGGGTGTGGCTGTCAGTGGTGTGATGGGTGTGGCTGTGTCAGTGGTGTGATGGGTGTGGCTGTCAGTGGTGTGATGGGTGTGGCTGTGTCAGTGTCAGTGGTGTGACGGGTGTGGCTGTCAGTGTCAGTGGTGTGATGGGTGTGGCTGTGTCAGTGGTGTGATGGGTGTGGCTGTCAGTGTCAGTGGTGTGACGGGTGTGGCTGTGTCAGTGGTGTGATGGGTGTGGCTGTGTCAGTGGTGTGATGGGTGTGGCTGTCAGTGGTGTGATGGGTGTGGCTGTGTCAGTGGTGTGATGGGTGTGGCTGTCAGTGGTATGACGGGTGTGGCTGTCAGTATCAGTGGTGTGATGGGTGTGGCTGTGTCAGTGGTGTGATGGGTGTGGCTGTCAGTGTCAGTGGTGTGATGGGCGTGGCTGTGTCAGTGGTGTGATGGGTGTGGCTGTGTCAGTGGTGTGATGGGTGTGGCTGTGTCAGTGTCAGTGGTGTGACGGGTGTGGCTGTGTCAGTGTCAGTGGTGTGATGGGTGTGGCTGTCAGTGTCAGTGGTATGACGGGTGTGGCTGTCGGTATCAGTGGTGTGATGGGTGTGGCTGTCAGTGTCAGTGGTGTGATGGGTGTGGCTGTCAGTGTCAGTGGTGAGATGGGTGTGGCTGTGTCAGTGTCAGTGGTGTGATGGGTGTGGCTGTCAGTGTCAGTGGTGTGATGGGTGTGGCTGTCAGTGTCAGTGGTGTGATGGGTGTGGGCTGTCAGTGTCAGTGGTGGGTGTGATGGGTTGGTGTGACTGTGTGCTGTCAGTGTCAGGGTGTGATGGGTGTGGCTGTCAGTGTCAGTGGTGTGATGGGTGTGGCTGTCAGTGGTGTGACGGATGTGGCTGTGTCAGTGGTGTGATGGGTGTGGCTGTCAGTGTCAGTGGTGTGATGGGTGTGGCTGTCAGTATCAGTGGTGTGATGGGTGTGGCTGTCAGTGTCAGTGGTGTGATGGGTGTGGCTGTGTCAGTGGTGTGATGGGTGTGGCTGTCAGTGTCAGTGGTGTGACGGGTGTGGCTGTCAGTGTCAGTGGTGTGATGGGTGTGGCTGTCAGTGTCAGTGGTGTGATGGGTGTGACTGTCAGTGTCAGTGGTGTGACGGTGTGGCTGTCAGTGTCAGTGCTGTGATGGGTGTGGCTGTCAGTGTCAGTAGTGTGATGGGTGTGGCTGTGTGAGTGGTGTGACGGGTGTGGCTGTGTCAGTGGTGTGATGGGTGTGGCTGTCAGTGTCAGTAGTGTGATGGGTGTGGCTGTGTCAGTGGTGTGACGGGTGTGGCTGTCAGTGTCAGTAGTGTGATGGGTGTGGCTGTCAGTGTCAGTGGTGTGATGGGTGTGGCTGTCAGTGTCAGTGGTGTGATGGGTGTGGCTGTCAGTGTCAGTAGTGTGGTGGGTGTGGCTGTCAGTGTCAGTGGTGTGATGGGTGTGGCTGTCAGTGTCAGTGGTGTGATGGGTGTGGCTGTCAGTGTCAGTGGTGTGATGGGTGTGGCTGTCAGTGTCAGTGGTGTGATGGGTGTGGCTGTGTCAGTGGTGTGACGGGTGTGGCTGTCAGTGTCAGTAGTGTGATGGGTGTGGCTGTCAGTGTCAGTGGTGTGATGGGTGTGGCTGTCAGTGTCAGTGGTGTGCCTGTCAGTGTCAGTGGTGTGATGGGTGTGGCTGTGTCAGTGGTGTGACGGGTGTGGCTGTCAGTGTCAGTAGTGTGATGGGTGTGGCTGTCAGTGTCAGTGGTGTGATGGGTGTTGCTGTGTCAGTGGTGTGATGGGTGTGGCTGTCAGTGTCAGTGGTGTGATGGGTGTGGCTGTGTCAGTGTCAGTGGGTGTGATGGGTGTGGCTGTCAGTGGTCAGTAGCGTGATGGGTGTGGCTGTCAGTGTCAGTGGTGTGATGGGTGTGGCTGTCAGTGTCAGTTAGTGTGATGGGTGTGGCTGTCAGTGTCAGTGGTGTGAAGGGTGTGGCTGTCAGTGTCAGTGGTGTGATGGGTGTGGCTGTCAGTGTCAGTAGTGTGATGGTGTGGCTGTCAGTGTCAGTGGTGTGAAGGGTGTGGCTGTCAGTGTCAGTGGTGTGATGGGTTGTTGGCTGTCAGTGTCAGTAGTGTGATGGGTGTGGCTGTCCAGTGTCAGTGGTGTGATGGTGTGGCTGTGTCAGTGGTGTGAAGGGTGTGGCTGTCAGTGTCAGTGGTGTGATGGTGTGGCTGTCAGTGTTGTGATGGTGTGGCTGTCAGTGTCAAGTGGTGGTGAGTGGTGGTGGCGTTCAAGTGTCAGTGGTGTGATGTGGTGGTGGCTGTGTCAAGTCGGTGTGATGGGTGTGGCTGTCAGTGTCAGTAGTTGTGTGGGTGTGGCTCTGTCCAGTATCAGTGGTGTGATGGGTGTGGCTGTGTCAGTGGTGTGATGGGTGTGGCTGTCAGTGTCAGTGGTGTGATGGGTGTGGCTGTGTCAGTGTCAGTGGTGTGATGGGTGTGGCTGTCAGTGTCAGTGGTGTGATGGGTGTGGCTGTCAGTGTCAGTGGTGTGATGGGTGTGGCTGTCAGTGTCAGTAGTGTGATGGGTGTGGCTGTCAGTGTCAGTGGTGTGAAGGGTGTGGCTGTCAGTGTCAGTGGTGTGATGGGTGTGGCTGTCAGTGTCAGTAGTGTGATGGGTGTGGCTGTCAGTGTCAGTGGTGTGAAGGGTGTGGCTGTCAGTGTCAGTGGTGTGATGGGTGTGGCTGTCAGTGTCAGTAGTGTGATGGGTGTGGCTGTCAGTGTCAGTGGTGTGATGGGTGTGGCTGTGTCAGTGGTGTGAAGGGTGTGGCTGTGTCAGTGTCAGTGGTGTGATGGGTGTGGCTGTCAGTGTTAGTGGTGTGATGGGTGTGGCTGTCAGTGTCAGTAGTGTGATGGGTGTGGCTGTCAGTGTCAGTGGTGTGATGGGTGTGGCTGTGTCAGTGGTGTGATGGGTGTGGCTGTCAGTGTCAGTGGTGTGACGGGTGTGTCAGTGTCAGTAGTGTGATGGGTGTGGCTGTGTCAGTGGTGTGATGGGTGTGGCTGTCAGTGTCATTGGTGTGACGGGTGTGGCTGTGTCAGTAGTGTGACGGGTGTGGCTGTGTCAGTGGTGTGATGGGTGTGGCTGTGTCAGTGTCAGTGGTGTGATGGGTATGGCTGTCAGTGTCAGTAGTGTGATGGGTGTGGCTGTCAGTGTCAGTAGTGTGATGGATGTGGCTGTCAGTGTCAGTTGTGTGATGGGTGTGGCTGTGTCAGTAGTGTGACGGGTGTGGCTGTGTCAGTGGTGTGATGGGTGTGGCTGTGTCAGTGTCAGTGGTGTGATGGGTGTGGCTGTCAGTGTCAGTAGTGTGATGGGTGTGGCTGTCAGTGTCAGTAGTGTGATGGGTGTGGCTGTCAGTGTCAGTGGTGTGATGGGTGTGGCTGTGTCAGTGGTGTGATGGGTGTGGCTGTGTCAGTGTCAGTGGTGTGATGGGTGTGGCTGTGTCAGTGTCAGTGGTGTGATGGGTGTGGCTGTGTCAGTGGTGTGACGGGTGTGGCTGTCAGTGTCAGTGGTGTGATGAGTGTGGCTGTGTCAGTGGTGTGATGGGTGTGGCTGTGTCAGTGTCAGTGGTGTGATGGGTGTGGCTGTCAGTATCAGTGGTGTGATGGGTGTGGCTGTCAGTGTCAGTGGTGTGATGGGTGTGGCTGTGTCAGTGGTGTGATGGGTGTGGCTGTCAGTATCAGTGGTGTGATGGGTGTGGCTGTCAGTATCAGTGGTGTGATGGGTGTGGCTGTGTCAGTGTCAGTGGTGTGACGGGTGTGGCTGTCAGTATCAGTGGTGTGATGGGTGTGGCTGTCAGTGTCAGTGGTGTGATGGGTGTGGCTGTGTCAGTGTCAGTGGTGTGATGGGTGTGGCTGTCAGTGTCAGTGGTGTGATGGGTGTGGCTGTCAGTGTCAGTGGTGTGATGGGTGTGGCTGTCAGTGTCAGTGGTGTGATGGGTGTGGCTGTGTCAGTGGTGTGATGGGTGTGGCTGTGTCAGTGGTGTGATGGGTGTGGCTGTGTCAGTGGTGTGACGGGTGTGGCTGTCAGTGTCAGTGGTGTGATGGGTGTGGCTGTCAGTGTCAGTGGTGTGATGGGTGTGGCTGTCAGTGTCAGTGGTGTGATGGGTGTGGCTGTCAGTGGTGTAACGGGTGTGGCTGTCAGTGTCAGTGGTGTGATGGGTGTGGCTGTCAGTGTCAGTGGTGTGATGGGTGTGGCTGTCAGTGTCAGTGGTGTGATGGGTGTGGCTGTCAGTGTCATTGGTGTTATGGGTGTGGCTGTGTCAGTGTCAGTGGTATGACGGATGTGGCTGTCAGTGTCAGTGGTGTGATGGGTGTGGCTGTCAGTGTCAGTGGTGTGATGGGTGTGGCTGTGTCAGTGTCAGTGGTGTGATGGGTGTGGCTGTCAGTGTCATTGGTGTTATGGGTGTGGCTGTGTCAGTGTCAGTGGTATGACGGATGTGGCTGTCAGTGTCAGTGGTGTGATGGGTGTGGCTGTCAGTGTCAGTGGTGTGATGGGTGTGGCTGTCAGTGGTGTGATGGGTGTGGCTGTCAGTGTCAGTGGTGTGATGGGTGTGGCTGTCAGTGTCAGTGGTGTGATGGGTGTGGCTGTCAGTGTCAGTGGTGTGATGGGTGTGGCTGTCAGTGTCAGTGGTGTGACGGGTGTGGCTGTGTCAGTGTCAGTGGTGTGACGGGTGTGGCTGTGTCAGTGTCAGTGGTGTGATGGGTGTGGCTGTCAGTATCAGTGGTGTGATGGGTGTGGCTGTGTCAGTATCAGTGGTGTGATGGGTGTGGCTGTCAGTGTCAGTGGTGTGATGGGTGTGGCTGTCAGTGTCAGTGGTGTGACGGGTGTGGCTGTCAGTGTCAGTGGTGTGATGGGTGTGGCTGTCAGTGTCAGTGGTGTGATGGTGTGGCTGTCAGTGTCAGTGGTGTGACGGGTGTGGCTGTGTCAGTGGTGTGATGGGTGTGGCTGTGTCAGTGTCAGTGGTGTAATGGGTGTGGCTGTCATTGTCAGTGGTGTGACGGGTGTGGCTGTGTCAGTGGTGTGATGGGTGTGGCTGTCAGTGTCAGTGGTGTGACGGGTGTGGCTGTGTCAGTGGTGTGATGGGTGTGGCGGTCAGTGTCAGTGGTGTGACGGGTGTGGCTGTCAGTGGTGTGATGGGTGTAGCTGTCAGTGTCAGTGGTGTTCCCGGGTGTGGCTGTGTCAGTGTCAGTGGTGTGACGGGTGTGGCTGTCAGTGTCAGTGGTGTGACGGGTGTGGCTGTCAGTGTCAGTGGTGTGACGGGTGTGGCTGTCAGTGTCAGTGGTGTGACGGGTGTGGCTGTCAGTGTCAGTGGTGTGACGGGTGTGGCTGTCAGTGTCAGTGGTGTGACGGGTGTGGCTGTCAGTGACAGTGGTGTGATGGGTGTGGCTGTCAGTGTCAGTGGTGTAATGGGTGTGGCTGTCAGTGTCAGTGGTGTGACGGGTGTGGCTGTCATTGTCAGTGGTGTAATGGGTGTGGCTGTCAGTGTCAGTGGTGTAATGGGTGTGGCTGTCAGTGTCAGTGGTGTAATGGGTGTGGCTGTCAGTGACAGTGGTGTGACGGGTGTGGCTGTCAGTGACAGTGGTGTGACGGGTGTGGCTGTCAGGGTATGGGGGGTTGTAGGGGAGACGGGGTGTGAAGGGTTATTGATGATTTTTACTACATATTTAAAAAACTATTTATTATACAATATATTATACTTTACAGTATATATATTTTTATATATTAGAAATTATACTATATATTTGAATACGATGTACTAGGTTAATATGTGAAAATATATTCCCACCCTAAATATAATTTCCAGGTAAGGAGGGGTCTAAACCCCCCAGTTATGGGTTAGGGTAAGTACAATTGGGTTTATATTGAGTGGATAGATACAGTGCATCATATTCCTCTGACAAATATGATGTAAACTGAAGAGTAGATCCAGGTATATGAGGTTTGGTTAAGGCTGGTTAAATTGAACTGATGTAGAGGAAAGGCCCATTAGTAATACATTTTCCATTAACCTCCCGGTAATAGAGGTTAGGATGGGATAGGTTGATTTTATTGATGTGTAAACAATCATAAAAACAAACAAGGGTTAGGAATATGATGCAACATTGGACCGAGATCCTGGTATTAGAGGTTAGGTCCGGGACAGTTGGGTAGGATATCTTCAGGTTATCTTGAGATGATTTCGGGACTTTTTTAGTGTCCCCGCGACCCGGTCCTAGACCAGGCTTCCACCCCCAGGAAGCAGCCCGTGACAGCTGACAAACACCCAGGTACCTAATTTACTGCTAGGTAACAGGGACATAGGGTGAATAAAACTCTGCCCATTGTTTCTCGCCGGCGCCTGGGATCGAACCCAGGACCACAGTATCACAAGTCCCGCGTGCTGTCCGCTCGGCTCCCCAATCGGGGAGCCGGTTAGGGAGCCCCGGGTTGATACACAAACAATACATTTCCCCAAAAAAAGGGGAGCATTTGAAGTTAGGTGCAGGGAGGTTAGGTGCAGGGAGGTTAGGTGCAGGGAGGTTAGGTGCAGGGAGGTTAGGTGCAGGGAGGTTAGGTGCAGGGAGGTTAGGTGCAGGGAGGTTAGGTGCAGGGAGGTTAGGTGCAGGGAGGTTAGGTGCAGGGAGGCTGAGTAGATGTGTAAAACAAACACTTTCCCAACATTATAGTTACAATATTGTACATAAATCCAAACTGGCTAGGCACGGGGCAGTTAGATATATACCCAAAATTCAACCCTTTCTTAACAATGAAGTTACAATATTCAACAAAGTTCCTGACAAGTTTGATACGGGGCAGTTAGGTTTATACCCAAATTGGCGCTTTTCTAAGTATATGTCGTATCAGAGGTTAGGTCTCAGGTTGTTTAGTTGTGATAATATGAGTAAAATACCCAGTAACAATAACACACTTCTAAGATTATATTCGCAAAAATCAGCTGTAATCCAAGGTCGAATGGAAGGTGAAAGTAGACATTAACAACTCAGTCAGTTAACTTCTACACTGGATGTGATGGACATAGTTACTATTAGTAGAATTTGGCTTTGGTTTGAAATCATTAGAATACCTTTAATTGCATTGACTCAAATTGGGATAATTTGGTTGAATTTAGCTATTGTTGTATTAGCTTAGGTTAGGATAGATAGGTCTAGTTAAATAGGAGTGATGCTTAATAAACACAGCTGGATATCAGAAATAGCTGGATGGACACAGCGCAGGTAGAGGGAACTGGTATACCACGCATACCACATTGATATGTGGTATGTGTTGCAGACTGAATGTTGGTAATAGATCTTCTTGAGATATCTTGAGATGATTTCGGGGCTTTAGTGTCCCCGCGGCCCGGTCCTCGACCAGGCCTCCACCCCCAGGAAGCAGCCCGTGACAGCTGACTAACTCCCAGGTACCTATTTACTGCTAAGTAACAGGGGCATTCAGGGTGAAAGAAACTTTGCCCATTTGTTTCTGCCTCGTGCGGGAATCGAACCCGCGCCACAGAATTACGAGTCCTGCGCGCTATCCACCAGGCTACGAGGCCCCTCGTAGCTCAGGTAGATGGTAATAGATGGCAACAACTCTAACAGTGAAATCCAGTTTTGGTTGTTATATGATTAGTTACATTTAGTTAATTTCAACTTTGGTTTGTATTGAAATGGGGTAAATTTAGTGTAATTAACTCAAATTGGGATAAATTTGGTAAAATTTGGCATTGGCTGTGTTAGGTAAGGGTAGGTTAGAATAGGTAAGGTTGGAATGAGGCCAATAAACGCATCTGGATGTACGAAAATAGTCAGTTGGACACATCACTAACACTATGAAATGACCTTAAGAATAGGATATGTTATGTAGTGACTGGATATTGGTAATACACATTAAATTTATGTAGAATATATGAAACTTGGGTAAATTGGGCTTTTGCTGTGCTATGATACAGTAAATTTGGTGGAAATTGTATTAACGTACCAAAATTCAGGTAAATTTGGGTAAATTTGGTGGAAATTGTCCTAAATTAAGTAAAAATTTAGGTGGGATCCTACTACACATTTACGTGTTTTCTAAACATGCTAACAAATGACATTTCATTGTTTTGGGCACGTTTTAAATTAAGTTTAATATACGTGTTTTGAGAATTTGTAAAGTCGAGTATAAAACGTGAGGTCATAACGGTTTAATAAAACGTGTTTTAAATGTTATGATATAACGTTTTGGCGCAAATGTTTTTAAAACGTTAATTCTTATTATTAATTATTGCAATTGTTAGGAATAATTATCCCTATATATAGAGAGAGAGAGAGAGAGAGAGAGAGAGAGAGAGAGAGAGAGAGAGAGAGAGAGAGAGAGAGAGAGAGAGAGAGAGAGAGAGAGAGAGAGAGAGAGAGAGAGAGAGAGAGAGAGAGAGAGAGAGAGGGAGAGAGAGAGAGAGAGAGAGAGAGAGAGAGAGAGAGAGACAGAGAGAGAGAGAGAGAGACAGAGAGAGAGAGAGAGAGAGAGAGAGAGAGAGAGAGAGAGAGAGAGAGAGAGAGAGAGAGAGAGAGAGAGAGAGAGAGAGAGAGAGAGAGAGAGAGAGAGAGAGAGAGAGAGAGAGAGAGAGAGAGAGAGAGAGAGAGAGAGAGAGAGAGAGAGAGACAGACAGACAGACAGAAGAGACAGACAGACAGACAGACAGACAGACACAGAGAAACAGAGACAGAGATACAGAGAGGATGTAACAATGGGGTATTAATAAGGTATTAAAAATTGAAATATTTTAGGTGAATAGTTTAGCACTAATAATGTTAATATCTTTATGGAAAATCCATGTGTGTTTTTTATATTGAGCTCATAGGATGTCACATGTATCATTCATGTATGCGAAATTCTAATTTTTGGGGAGTTGGTTAAACTCGGCATATTATGAATAATGTCCTAAACATACCTAGAAAAATATTGAGCAAATTGTGTCTTGTGTGACCAAGTTGACTGTGATTGGATTTGTACAAATAGCACAATGATTATTATCGTGCAAGTTGTGAATTATTTGTGCAGGTTATGTATGTATTGATAGCATTTTGCACAATTTGTATGATGATTGCAATTATGTATTGATTACATTCCGCAAATTATGTATTGTTTGTGCAAGTTCAATATTAATTGTGTATGTTTTGTAAGTGTATTTGCGGGAATTGTGTAGTTTTTTATTTAATGTGTATGTGCTAGTTATGTATTGTTCATATTCGTGCTAGTTGTGTATTGTTCATATTCGTGCTAGTTGTGTATTGTTCATATTCGTGCTAGTTGTGTATTGTTCATATTCGTGCTAGTTGTGTATTGTTCATATTCGTGCTAGTTGTGTATTGTTCATATTCGTGCTAGTTATGTATTGTTCATATTCGTGCTAGTTGTGTATTGTTCATATTCGTGCTAGTTGTGTATTGTTCATATTCGTGCTAGTTGTGTATTGTTCATATTCGTGCTAGTTGTGTATTGTTCATATTCGTGCTAGTTGTGTATTGTTCATATTCGTGCTAGTTGTGTATTGTTCATATTCGTGCTAGTTATGTATTGTTCATATTCGTGCTAGTTGTGTATTGTTCATATTCGTGCTAGTTGTGTATTGTTCATATTCGTGCTAGTTGTGTATTGTTCATATTCGTGCTAGTTGTGTATTGTTCATATTCGTGCTAGTTGTGTATTGTTCATATTCGTGCTAGTTGTGTATTGTTCATATTCGTGCTAGTTGTGTATTGTTCATATTCGTGCTAGTTATGTATTGTTCATATTCGTGCTAGTTGTGTATTGTTCATATTCGTGCTAGTTGTGTATTGTTCATATTCGTGCTAGTTATGTATTGTTCATATTCGTGCTAGTTATGTATTGTTCATATTCGTGCTAGTTGTGTATTGTTCATATTCGTGCTAGTTATGTATTGTTCATATTCGTGCTAGTTATGTATTGTTCATATTCGTGCTAGTTGTGTATTGTTCATATTCGTGCTAGTTGTGTATTGTTCATATTCGTGCTAGTTGTGTATTGTTCATATTCGTGCTAGTTGTGTATTGTTCATATTCGTGCTAGTTATGTATTGTTCATATTCGTGCTAGTTGTGTATTGTTCATATTCGTGCTAGTTGTGTATTGATTATATATGTGCAAGATGTAGATTAATTGTGTATATACTGGTTGTATTAATTGTGCAAAGATGTGTATTAATTACACAACTTGTGTATTAATTCTCTACATTTTATAATCATTTTTGTGCGAATGGTGTATATATGCAAGTTGTGTTTTAATTGCTAAAATGAAACTGGTGCATCTGTATTTTTATGCAAATTGTGTATTTGTGTAAATTCTGTGTATGTTTTCTGAAAAATAGATCTTGATGATCAAGTGTGAAAGTGTACATAATTCCTGTGTCAGTGTGTTGGTATTTTGTGAAAGTTTTGTTTATGGAATTGTATAATTTTAGTGAAAATGCATTTTGATTGTATGAGCGTATCTGTAATTTGTTATATATGGGAAAATACAATACTTTGTGTAAATGTCGAGTTGCTAAATGTACGATATCGACCTGTAGAATATAGCACGCTATCTAGAGACAAAGTTACATAAATGTCGTTGGTGTGAAGGAATTATTATAAATCAAAATGTTAAGAAGCTCCTGTAGCTTCCCTGCAATGATTCAGTACTGAGACTCCTATGAATGTCATCTGAAATATTATATTATAATCCTCCGCTGTATTTTCGTTTAATAATCAAAATAATAATAATATTCTTCAAATAACAAGACTAACCAACCCAAACCTAACCTACCCAACGGTTTGAAAATATAAATTTATTAGTCATTTTCATAGTTTTGTTTATTATCATAGTGTACATTCCAGTCTTAATAAACATAGAGTATTTTACAACTAAGTAAGATACCAGTTGATGCTTGGTATCATTGCTTGTGACGTCGCCTACCGCTAAGCTGAGCTGCTGTGAGGTTTATACACCTGACGTCACCTACCGCTAAGCTGAGCTGCTGTGAGGTTTATACACCTGACGTCACCTACCGCTAAGCTGAGCTGCTGTGAGGTTTATACACCTGACGTCACCTACCGCTAAGCTGAGCTGCTGTGAGGTTTATACACCTGACGTCACCTACCGCTAAGCTGAGCTGCTGTGAGGGTTATACACCTGACGTCACCTACCGCTAAGCTGAGCTGCTGTGAGGTTTATACACCTGACGTCACCTACCGCTAAGCTGAGCTGCTGTGAGGTTTATACACCTGACGTCACCTACCGCTAAGCTGAGCTGCTGTGAGGTTTATACACCTGACGTCACCTACCGCTAAGCTGAGCTGCTGTGAGGTTTATACACCTGACGTCACCTACCGCTAAGCTGAGCTGCTGTGAGGTTTATACACCTGACGTCACCTACCGCTAAGCTGAGCTGCTGTGAGGTTTATACACCTGACGTCACCTACCGCTAAGCTGAGCTGCTGTGAGGTTTATACACCTGACGTCACCTACCGCTAAGCTGAGCTGCTGTGAGGTTTATACACCTGACGTCACCTACCGCTAAGCTGAGCTGCTGTGAGGTTTATACACCTGACGTCACCTACCGCTAAGCTGAGCTGCTGTGAGGTTTATACACCTGACGTCACCTACCGCTAAGCTGAGCTGCTGTGAGGTTTATACACCTGACGTCACCTACCGCTAAGCTGAGCTGCTGTGAGGTTTATACACCTGACGTCACCTACCGCTAAGCTGAGCTGCTGTGAGGTTTATACACCTGACGTCACCTACCGCTAAGCTGAGCTGCTGTGAGGTTTATACACCTGACGTCACCTACCGCTAAGCTGAGCTGCTGTGAGGGTTATACACCTGACGTCACCTACCGCTAAGCTGAGCTGCTGTGAGGTTTATACACCTGACGTCACCTACCGCTAAGCTGAGCTGCTGTGAGGGTTATACACCTGACGTCACCTACCGCTAAGCTGAGCTGCTGTGAGGGTTATACACCTGACGTCACCTACCGCTAAGCTGAGCTGCTGTGAGGTTTATACACCTGACGTCACCTACCGCTAAGCTGAGCTGCTGTGAGGTTTATACACCTGACGTCACCTACCGCTAAGCTGAGCTGCTGTGAGGTTTATACACCTGACGTCACCTACCGCTAAGCTGAGCTGCTGTGAGGGTTATACACCTTGATGCTTATGAATGGGTTAATTTTGTTGACCAAACTCGGGGGGGGGGGCCTCGTAGCCTGGTGGATAGCGCGCAGGACTCGTAATTCTGTGGCGCGGGTTCGATTCCCGCACGAGGCAGAAACAAATGGGCAAAGTTTCTTTCACCCTGAATGCCCCTGATACCTAGCAGTAAATAGGTACCTGGGTGTTAGTCAGCTGTCACGGGCTGCTTCCTGGGGGTGGAGGCCGGGTCGAGGACCGGGCCGCGGGGACACTAAAGCCCCGAAATCATCTCAAGATAACCTCAAGAAACTACACATTAGAAAGTGAAGGAACGGCGACGTTTCGGGAGGTTCTGGACCATTCTCAAGTCGATTGTGATGAGGAAATGTTGTTTAAGATTCAGATACTTGGAACATAAAGGATGAGGGAAGGAAGGCAGTAAATAGGCAAGAGAGAGGTTATCTTGAGATGATTTCGGGGCTTTAGTGTCCCCGCGGCCCGGTCCTCGACCAGGCCTCCACCCCTAGGAAGCAGCCCGTGACAGCTGACTAACACCCAGGTACCTATTTTACTGCTAGGTAACAGGGACATAGGGTGAAAGAAACTCTGCCCATTGTTTCTCGCCGGCGCCTGGGATCGAACCCAGGACCACAGGATCACAAGTCCAGCGTGCTGTCCGCTCGGCCGACCGACTCCTGAGGTGAGGAGAAGCAAGGCAAAAGGTACGAAAGGTAAAGTGTAATAAAAGGGAGAGTAATAGGAATAAGCAAGGGATTGAAAGATAAAACAAGGGGAAAGACAAAGAAAGAAAGAAAGAGAAAGAAAGATAAATGGAAGAGGGTAAGCTTATGTTAGGTCACGTTTGTTAGAAAGTTTAGAGCATTTGAGTATATACTGTGAAAGGGAAGAGTCCACAGCAACAAAGCCAGGACTCAGGTTCATGTTGGGTACGTTGTGTATTAGAGCCGATTCTACAAGACGGCGTCTGTGTAGAGTAGAGGCAGGAAAGATTATTTTGGAGGAAGACCAATCAATAGGATGATTAGAATCCCTAACATGAGAGAAGAGAGCATTGTTAGTGTCTGCAGACTTAACACTTCGCTTGTGTTGTTTAAGTCTGTCATTCAGTGTACGGCCATTATCGCCAAAGTATTGGAGAGGACAAGACGAACAGGAAACAGAGTAGACACCACCAGCGTTAGAAGCAGGAGGAGCAGTGTGAACTAGATTGCTACGAAGTGTGTTAGCTTGTCGAAAGGCGAGTTTAATGTCAAGAGGACGAAAGGTATTGGTAAAAGTTTTGAGTTCAGATATGAAGGGAAGGCAGAGGTCATATTATTATATTATTATGACCTCTGCCTAGTTATATATATATATATATATATATATATATATATATATATATATATATATATGTCGTATCTAGTAGCCAGAACGCACTTCTCAGACTACTATGCAAGGCCCGATTTGCCTAATAAGCCAAGTTTTCATGAATTAATGTTTTTTCGACTATCTAACCTACCTAACCTAACTTAACCTAACTTTTTCGGATACCTAACCTAACCTAACCTAACCTATAAAGATAGGTTAGGTTAGGTTAGGTAGGGTTGGTTAGGTTCGGTCATATATCTACGTTAATTTTAACTCCAATAAAATAAAATTGACCTCATACATAATGAAATGGGTAGCTTTATCATTTCATAAGAAAAAAATTAGAGAAAATATATTATTTAAAAAAAATTGGCTTATTAGGCAAATCGGGCCTTGCATAGTAGGCTGAGAAGTGCGTTCTGGCTACTAGGTACGACATATATATATATATATATATATTATTAAATATGACCGAAAAAGTAAGATTAATAATTCTAACACGAATTTTCTCAATCCTTCGTACATTATGCTTCACTGTTGGAGGTAAATCAAAAATCACTTCTCCAAAATTCATTTTTATTTCTAGTCTGACGCGACACGGGCGCGTTTCGTAAAACTTATTACATTTTCAAAGACTTCACAAATACACAACTGATTAGAACTTGCGTTTCCCTGATTTTATATCTACATTTGAGTGAGGTGGGAAGGGTGATGTGGCATTACATTTGAGTGAGGTGGGAAGGATGATGTGGCATTAACACAAGACAGAACACTAGAGGATATTAATAGGGTATTAAAAGTATCAACACAAGACAGAACACGAAAAAATGGGTATTGAATAGAAGTGTTTGTAGAAAGCCTATTGGTCCATATTTCTTGATGCTTCTATATTGGAGCGGAGTCTTGAGGTGGGTAGAATATAGTGGTGCAATAATTGGCTGTTGATTGCTGGTGTTGACTTCTTGATGTGTAGTGCCTCGCAAACGTCAAGCCGCCTGCTGTCGCTGTATCTATCGATGATTTCTGTGTTGTTTACTAGGATTTCTCTGGCGATGGTTTGGTTATGGGAAGAGATTATATGTTCCTTAATGGAGCCCTGTTGTTTATGCATCGTTAAACGCCTAGAAAGAGATGTTGTTGTCTTGCCTATATACTGGGTTTTTTGGAGCTTACAGTCCCCAAGTGGGCATTTGAAGGCATAGACGACGTTAGTCTCTTTTAAAGCGTTCTGTTTCGTGTCTGGAGAGTTTCTCATGAGTAGGCTGGCCGTTTTTCTGGTTTTATAGTAAATCGTCAGTTGTATCCTCTGATTTTTGTCTGTAGGGATAACGTTTCTATTAACAATATCTTTCAGGACCCTTTCCTCTGTTTTATGAGCTGTGGAAAAGAAGTTCCTGTAAAATAGTCTAATAGGGGGTATAGGTGTTGTGTTAGTTGTCTCTTCGGAGGTTGCATGGCTTTTCACTTTCCTTTTTATGATGTCTTCGATGAAACCATTGGAGAAGCCGTTATTGACTAGAACCTGCCTTACCCTACAGAGTTCTTCGTCGACTTGCTTCCATTCTGAGCTGTGGCTGAGAGCACGGTCGACGTATGCGTTAACAACACTCCTCTTGTACCTGTCAGGGCAGTCGCTGTTGGCATTTAGGCACATTCCTATGTTTGTTTCCTTTGTGTAGACTGCAGTGTGGAAACCTCCGCCTTTTTCCATGACTGTTACATCTAGAAAAGGCAGCTTCCCATCCTTTTCCGTCTCGTAAGTGAAACGCAGCACGGAACTCTGCTCAAATGCCTCCTTCAGCTCCTGCAGATGTCTGACATCAGGTACCTGTGTAAAAATGTCGTCAACATACCTGCAGTATATGGCCGGTTTCAAGTTCATGTCGACTAAGACTTTTTGCTCGATGGTACCCATGTAGAAGTTTGCAAACAGGACACCTAGGGGAGAACCCATGGCGACCCCATCTACTTGCTTATACATGTGCCCATCCGGGCTCAAGAAGGGTGCCTCTTTAGTACAAGCTTGGAGTAGTTTCCTCAGAATACTTTCTGGCATGTCAAGAGGAGTACAGGCTGGATCACGATACACTCTGTCGGCTATCATTCCGATTGTCTCGTCCACAGGTACGTTGGTGAACAGCGATTCTACGTCCAACGAGGCTCTTATCCCTGTGGCCCGTGCGCCCCGCAGTAAGTCCACAAATTCCTTTGGAGACTTCAGGCTGAAGGCGCAAGGAACATAAGGAGTCAGCAGGCCGTTGAGTCGCTTCGCCAATCTGTACGTGGGTGTGGGTATCTGGCTAATGATTGGCCGAAGTGGGTTTCCAGGCTTGTGCGTCTTGACATTTCCATACGCATATCCAGGTTTATATTCCCCAATGATCTTTGGCAGGTGGAGTCCGGATTTCTTGGCGTTCACAGTTTCGATCAGTTTGTTGACCTTTGCTTTTAATTCGGCTGTAGTGTCCTTCGTTACCCTTTGGAACTTAGTTTGGTCAGAGAGTATGATGTTACAAGCAGAACCTTGGCAAGCTACCTTACAAGCAGAACTTATTGCAGAAGGAGGAAAGAATCGAGGCAACTACAGAAGCACCATACTGTCCCCCGAGCTTAGAGCGGCAGCTAAAAGCCTTCGTGAGAACAAGGAGATAGTTGTCAGGAGAGGTGACAAGTCGCCAATATATGTCATTCTTAAAAAAGACGAATATCTGGCGAAAATGAACATCATACTCTCTGACCAAACTAAGTTCCAAAGGGTAACGAAGGACACTACAGCCGAATTAAAAGCAAAGGTCAACAAACTGATCGAAACTGTGAACGCCAAGAAATCCGGACTCCACCTGCCAAAGATCATTGGGGAATATAAACCTGGATATGCGTATGGAAATGTCAAGACGCACAAGCCTGGAAACCCACTTCGGCCAATCATTAGCCAGATACCCACACCCACGTACAGATTGGCGAAGCGACTCAACGGCCTGCTGACTCCTTATGTTCCTTGCGCCTTCAGCCTGAAGTCTCCAAAGGAATTTGTGGACTTACTGCGGGGCGCACGGGCCACAGGGATAAGAGCCTCGTTGGACGTAGAATCGCTGTTCACCAACGTACCTGTGGACGAGACAATCGGAATGATAGCCGACAGAGTGTATCGTGATCCAGCCTGTACTCCTCTTGACATGCCAGAAAGTATTCTGAGGAAACTACTCCAAGCTTGTACTAAAGAGGCACCCTTCTTGAGCCCGGATGGGCACATGTATAAGCAAGTAGATGGGGTCGCCATGGGTTCTCCCCTAGGTGTCCTGTTTGCAAACTTCTACATGGGTACCATCGAGCAAAAAGTCTTAGTCGACATGAACTTGAAACCGGCCATATACTGCAGGTATGTTGACGACATTTTTACACAGGTACCTGATGTCAGACATCTGCAGGAGCTGAAGGAGGCATTTGAGCAGAGTTCCGTGCTGCGTTTCACTTACGAGACGGAAAAGGATGGGAAGCTGCCTTTTCTAGATGTAACAGTCATGGAAAAAGGCGGAGGTTTCCACACTGCAGTCTACACAAAGGAAACAAACATAGGAATGTGCCTAAATGCCAACAGCGACTGCCCTGACAGGTACAAGAGGAGTGTTGTTAACGCATACGTCGACCGTGCTCTCAGCCACAGCTCAGAATGGAAGCAAGTCGACGAAGAACTCTGTAGGGTAAGGCAGGTTCTAGTCAATAACGGCTTCTCCAATGGTTTCATCGAAGACATCATAAAAAGGAAAGTGAAAAGCCATGCAACCTCCGAAGAGACAACTAACACAACACCTATACCCCCTATTAGACTATTTTACAGGAACTTCTTTTCCACAGCTCATAAAACAGAGGAAAGGGTCCTGAAAGATATTGTTAATAGAAACGTTATCCCTACAGACAAAAATCAGAGGATACAACTGACGATTTACTATAAAACCAGAAAAACGGCCAGCCTACTCATGAGAAACTCTCCAGACACGAAACAGAACGCTTTAAAAGAGACTAACGTCGTCTATGCCTTCAAATGCCCACTTGGGGACTGTAAGCTCCAAAAAACCCAGTATATAGGCAAGACAACAACATCTCTTTCTAGGCGTTTAACGATGCATAAACAACAGGGCTCCATTAAGGAACATATAATCTCTTCCCATAACCAAACCATCGCCAGAGAAATCCTAGTAAACAACACAGAAATCATCGATAGATACAGCGACAGCAGGCGGCTTGACGTTTGCGAGGCACTACACATCAAGAAGTCAACACCAGCAATCAACAGCCAATTATTGCACCACTATATTCTACCCACCTCAAGACTCCGCTCCAATATAGAAGCATCAAGAAATATGGACCAATAGGCTTTCTACAAACACTTCTATTCAATACCCATTTTTTCGTGTTCTGTCTTGTGTTGATACTTTTAATACCCTATTAATATCCTCTAGTGTTCTGTCTTGTGTTAATGCCACATCATCCTTCCCACCTCACTCAAATGTAATGCCACATCACCCTTCCCACCTCACTCAAATGTAGATATAAAATCAGGGAAACGCAAGTTCTAATCAGTTGTGTATTTGTGAAGTCTTTGAAAATGTAATAAGTTTTACGAAACGCGCCCGTGTCGCGTCAGACTAGAAATAAAAATGAATTTTGGAGAAGTGATTTTTGATTTACCTCCAACAGTGAAGCATAATGTACGAAGGATTGAGAAAATTCGTGTTAGAATTATTAATCTTACTTTTTCGGTCATATTTAATAATATATGTCTACAGGAAAGACTGCTACCAAAATATACTAATATATATATATATATATATATATATATATATATATATATATATATATATATATATATATATATATATATATATATATATATATATATATATATATATATATATATATATGACAATGTCAGACCACGGAGGAAAAATGAAACAGGAAATTTCCTTAAGTACTTTCGTATATTAAATACATCTTCAGAAGGTCCAAAGACCTTCTGAAGATGTATTTAATATACGAAAGTACTTAAGGAAATTTCCTGTTTCATTTTTCCTCCGTGGTCTGACATTGTCACATTCTTAATCACGTGTTTATTTTCGTGATATACACACATATATATATATATATATATATATATATATATATATATATATATATATATATATATATATATATATATATATATGTGTGTGTGTGTGTACATGTAAAACATGCATTTTTTGAAAAACAGCGCCATCTGTTAGATGTAAGGACAATACACGCTGTAATCTCCAAAAGTTCTTCACTGATTGCTTTGAAATCTTAACACAACGTTCCATTTGAATACGCGCATGTTTTTATGTGCCAACCATAAGATGCCACACCTGTGACAGGTAAAAACATGCTATTTTTTAAAACAGCGTCATGTGTTGCACGTAATAGCAACAAACGCAATACTAAACATGTTACGATTCCATTTCAATGTTTCCGATTGCATCGATAAACTGAATTTTCATAGATTTCGATTTATTTTCATTTTTATTTAATTATTTTGTGTCACATTGCATTGTAATTGAGCTGTGTTGTTTACCATATCGTTCATTTCGTGAGTAGAATTTATCTGTTTATTTTTATTTTTTTTATCGTTTTTTAAACAGTTTTCTTATATTTCAGTGATGGGAACATCAGATCACTTGATGTTCCCAAATTTCTGATGGGAACATCATATCATTTGGGAATGCATCGAACGAGGGAGTTGAGAATGTTGGGGAGCAACAACGTAAGAGCAACACACGCTATACTAAACATGTTATGATTCCATTTCAATGTTTCCGATTGCATTGATAAATTGAATTTTCTACGATTTCAATTTATTTTCATTTTGATTTAATTATTTTGTGTGTAATTGCATTGGAATTTAGCTCTGTTGTTTACCATACCGGTCATTTCGTGCGTAGAATTTATTTGTTTATTTTTTCATTATTTATTTCATTTTTTTTACTGTTTTTCTTATATTTCAGTGATGGGAACATCAGATCACTTGATGTTCCCAATTTTCTGATGGGAACATCAGATCATTTGGGAATGCATTGGACGAGGGAGTTAGAAATGTTGGGGAGGATGAGGAGGCGGGGGAGTTGGGGATGGTGGGGACGAAGGGACAGGGGAATGGGGGATGATGGGGAGGACGAAGGGCTGGGGGAGGGGTGAATGGTAGGAAGGGTGAGGGGACCAGGGAGTGGGAGTTGGTGGAGAGAACGAAAGGGACGGTGGAGTGGGGGATGGTGGGGAGGACAAAAGGACAGGGGGAGGGGTTAATGGTGGGGAAGACGAAGGAATGGGGGAGTGGGGAATGGTGGGGAGGACGAGGGGATGGGGGAGTGAGGAATGGTGGGGAGGACGAGGGGATGGGGGAGTGAGGAATGGTTGGGAGGACAACGGGACGGGGGAGGGGGGAACGGTGGGGTGGACTAGTAGACAGGAGAAGGTTGCTGTGGCTCAGCAAGACACATGCGTAACTGAGCCACAGCAACGCGTGGCCGAGTACAGCTAGTAAAAATATATATGTTGTTAAATATAACCGAATAAGGTAAGATTAATGATTCTAACACAATTCTTCTCAATATGTTTTTCGTTTTTCTTCGCTCTTGGGGGTAATTGAAATATTAACTCTCCAAAGTTCATTTTCTCATATTTTATTTGTTATTTATGGTCTGATGCTTAAAAGCGTTTCACAAGGGCTTCTTACATTTTCAAAGACAGGTTTACATATATCATATATCATGCTTATATTAGTTTTGGGTGAAATGATATGACACAAATGTTTCTGGGTGAGGTGACAGAACACGAATCATTGGGTATAAATTGGATATGAAAACATAAGAATAAAAGTAACTACAGAAGGCCTATTGGCCCATATTTTCTCATGCTGTTTCTATGTTGGTTCAGGGTCTTGAAGTGGGTAAAATATAGTTATGTGTTAATTGGCTGTTGATTGCTGGTGTTGAACTTTTGATGTGTAGGTCCTCGCTGATGTCGAGTCTCCTGTTATCGCTGTAGCTATCGATGATTTCTGTTTTGCTTGTTAAGGTTTCTCTGGTGATGGCCTGGTTGTGATATGGGATTATATGTTCCTTGATGGAGCCCCGTTGTTTGTGCATTGTTAATCGCCTAGAAAGAGACGTTGTCTTGCCTATATACTGAGATATTTGGGGCTTACAGTCCCAAAGTAGGCATGTGAAGGCATAGACGACGTTGGTTTCCTTCAAGACGTTCTGTTTGGTGTCTGGGGTGTTTTTCATGAGTAGGTTGGCCGTTTTCCTGATTTTGCAGTAAATAGTCAATTGTATTTTCAGATTTTTGTCTGTAGGGATAACGTTCCTAATAATATTATCTTTCAGAACACTTTCCTCAGTTTTATGAGCCGTTGAAAAGAAGTTCCTGTAAAACAGTCTAGTAGGGGGTACAAGTGTTGGGTTAGTTGACTCCTCAGAAGTTACATCTAACTTTATTTTAAAATGTCATTACACAAAAAGGGGTCGCAACACTGGTGACAAGCAGGGTACAAGACTGCTTGTCACAAGTCGTAGAGCTCCTCCAGCTCCTCAAATGGCGGGCAGGAACCATGGATGCAGTGAACATTTCCTCTCTGGATCGCCACATTAAGGCGCTGAAAGAGACAACTGGCAGCTCTAGGGGTCTCTAGTTGTTTCAATTAGCTTGGACCCCAACTCCTTCAAAAATCTTGCAGCACTTTTACCCCAGGCACCAGTATCATATTACAGATGTTTTTATGTTACATTGAGGTGTGTGTCGATGATTTTAGCGGAGTTGATGAGGCGTACAAGGGATTATCATTGAGGAACGGTTAAAATGAAACGCCTGAGAGATGTTATAGCTCGTTTCGAAAATTATATATTCAAAAATATGAGTACGATGTGAGGAACTCTGTTGGAGACTTGAACAGGACGTTGAGTAATGATCTTTGCATTTGGGAGTGTGGGAAACAGTTCACACTAAACAAGTGAGAGTGAGATACTTGTCAGTTGACCAGACCACACATTAGAAGTTGAAGGGACGACGACGTTTCGGTCCGTCCTGGACCATTATCAAGTCGATTGTGAGAATGGTCCAGGACGGACCGAAACGTCGTCGTCCCTTCAACTTCTAGTGTGTGGTCTGGTCAACATACTTTAGCCACGTTATTGTGACTCATCGCCTGCATACTTGTCAGTTTATACTCTGTAGTATCCCCCTTGTATGAATGGCAGATAGTGGATTTTATATCATTCTTATGGTAATTAAACGATCTTTGGCTGGACACTATAAATATTAGGTATCAATACACGATCTGGAGACATTAGCTAACTTTTTTCTTACATATAAAAACAGGCTCTAATATATGTATTTGACCGAATAAGCAATTGTATAGTTAGGTGAAGAGAGAACGAATGGGGTTAAGCCGGATATAGTCTACAGTATTGATGGGTTCTTCAGCAGTTTATAGAGATGTCAGGATTGAAGGGTATAAGTGGATACAACGGGTATAGGCAAGATATTAATATTATCTACAGTTTGTATATAGATGACATGATAGAGGTGTATAAGTGGATACAATGGGTGTGAAAAAGGGGTTTTAATTTGAGCAATGATTGCCCCCCAAACATACGGGGGGGGGGACAATCCCTCTAGTCACTACACTGTGCCCAGGTGCACACTGTGGTCACTACACTGTGCCCAGGTGCACACTCTGGTCACTACACTGTGCCCAGGTGCACACTCTGGTCACTACACTGTGCCCAGGTGCACACTGTGGTCACTACACTGTGCCCAGGTGCACACTCTGGTCACTACACTGTGCCCAGGTGCACACTGTGGTCACTACACTGTGCCCAGGTGCACACTGTGGTCACTACACTGTGCCCAGGTGCACACTCTGGTCACTACACTGTGCCCAGGTGCACACTGTGGTCACTACACTGTGCCCAGGTGCACACTGTGGTCACTACACTGTGCCCAGGTGCACACTGTGGTCACTACACAGTGCCCAGGTGCACACTTTAGTCACTACACTGTGCCCAGGTGCACACTGTGGTCACTACACAGTGCCCAGGTGCACACTGTAGTCACTACACTGTGCCCAGGTGCACACTGTGGTCACTACACTGTGCCCAGGTGCACACTGTGGTCACTACACAGTGCCCAGGTGCACACTGTGGTCACTACACTGTGCCCAGGTGCACACTGTGGTCACTACACTGTGCCCAGGTGCTCTACTCTCACTGTCTCCCACACACTCCCACTTAAACCTCCCACCCATTATGTAAGTTTCCCATCTGTTACATAAACCACGTAGCGGAAACGGGAGAGGGGGGGGGGCGTTGGGAGGAGGACAGGTGTAGGGAGGGGAGAGGCGTGGGACAGGTGTAGGGAGGGGAGAGGCGTGGGACAGGTGTAGGGAGGGGAGAGGCGTGGGACAGGTGCAGGGAGGGGAGAGGCGTGTGAGAGTAAGGAAGGAGAAGAATCATTAGTTATGACACCTCCAGAAGGACTCCCCCCCCCCCCCCTCCCGCCCCCCAGGACATACACACTAACACATACCTCCTCACAACGGACACACCTGTAACACACACCTCCTCACAACGGACACCTGTAACACACACACCTGTAGTACCACACCATTGTGTAGTACAGCTGTTAACGGGAACTAGTCTGGCCCGCACGGTTCCCAGAAACGTTAACATTTCCTGAACCGGTAGAATCTATTGATGCAAACTTGACTACACTGAGGTGAGAGGCAGGAGCTCCCCACTCACTCATTGGTGGTTGTGTGGAGGGCAGAGTTGCGTGTGGGGGGGAAGAGTTGCGTGTGGGGGGAAGAGTTGCGTGTGGGGGGCAGAGTTGCGTGTGGGGGGAAGAGTTGCGTGTGGGGGGCAGAGTTGCGTGTGGGGGGCAGAGTTGCGTGTGGGGGGCAGAGTTGCGTGTGGGGGGCAGAGTTGCGTGTGGAGGGCAGAGTTGCGTGTGGGGGGGAAGAGTTGCGTGTGGGGGGCAGAGTTGCGTGTGGAGGGCAGAGTTGCGTGTGGAGGGCAGAGTTGCGTGTGGGGGGCAGAGTTGCGTGTGGGGGGGGGGAAGAGTTGCGTGTGGAGGGCAGAGTTGCGTGTGGGGAGGGAAGAGTTGCGTGTGGGGGGCAGAGTTGCGTGTGGGGGGCAGAGTTGCGTGTGGGGGGCAGAGTTGCGTGTGGAGGGCAGAGTTGCGTGTGGGGGGGAAGAGTTGCGTGTGGGGGGCAGAGTTGCGTGTGGAGGGCAGAGTTGCGTGTGGAGGGCAGAGTTGCGTGTGGGGGGCAGAGTTGCGTGTGGGGGGGGGGAAGAGTTGCGTGTGGAGGGCAGAGTTGCGTGTGGGGAGGGAAGAGTTGCGTGTGGGGGGCAGAGTTGCGTGTGGGGGGCAGAGTTGCGTGTGGAGGGTAGAGTTGCGTGTGGGGAGGGCAGAGTTGCGTGTGGGGGCAGAGTTCCGTGTGGGGGGGGAGAGTTGCGTGTGGGGGGCAGAGTTGCGTGTGGGGGGCAGAGTTGCGTGTGGGGGGCAGAGTTGCGTGTGGAGGGCAGAGTTGCGTGTGGGGGGCAGAGTTGCGTGTGGAGGGCAGAGTTGCGTGTGGGGGGCAGAGTTGCGTGTGGGGGGGGGGAAGAGTTGCGTGTGGAGGGCAGAGTTGCGTGTGGGGAGGGAAGAGTTGCGTGTGGGGGGCAGAGTTGCGTGTGGGGGGCAGAGTTGCGTGTGGAGGGTAGAGTTGCGTGTGGGGAGGGCAGAGTTGCGTGTGGAGGGCAGAGTTGCGTGTGGGGGGCAGAGTTGCGTGTGGGGGGAAGAGCTGCGTGTGGAGAGAAGAGTTGCGTGTGGGGGAGTACCCAGGCTGCCATTACACCTGGTGGCTCAGGTGGCGAGGTGCTAGCGTGCTCAAGGTCGACTCCCAGCACGGAACTCAAGCGAGCAGCCGCGTCGCTTGCTCAACTCCCCGACACAATTGACCTATCAACTTCAGCCGGCCTGGTTTACACCCGCCACCATAAACAACATTATATCTCAAGATAACATGTCATCACCTCTATAACGTATAATGTATAAAAACATTTTTTAATTGGTGTATAAGACTTAACACAGGAGAACACAGACACAACATTCACCACCCTCATTTGAAATGTCCCTCAAAATACGATTAACCTTAAGTTATAAGTATAAGTTATTAAGTACAAGTTATACTACCCAAGACCCTTATATCAGGCGTGGTAAGTATAAGTTATACCTCCCAAGACCCTTATATCAGGCTTGTAAGTATAAGTTATACCACCCAAGACCCTTATATCAAGCCTGGTAAGTATAAGTTATACCTCCCAAGACCCTTATATCAGGCCTGGTAAGTATAAGTTATACCACCCAAGACCCATATATCAAGCCTGGTAAGTATAAGTTATACCTCCCAAGACCATTGTATCAGGCCTGGTAAGTATAAGTTATACCTCCCAAGACCCTTATATCAAGCCTGGTAAGTATAAGTTATACCTCCCAAGACCATTGTATCAGGCCTGGTAAGTATAAGTTATACCTCCCAAGACCCTTATATCAGGCCTGGTAAGTATAAGTTATACCTCCCAAGACCCTTATATCAGGCCTTGTAAGTATAAGTTATACCACCCAAGACCCTTATATCAGGCCTGGTAAGTATAAGTTATACCTCCCAAGACCCTTATATCAGGCCTGGTAAGTATAAGTTATACCACCCAAGACCCTTATATCAGGCCTGGTAAGTATAAGTTATACCACCCAAGACCCTTATATCAGGCCTGGTAAGTATAAGTTATACCACCCAAGACCCTTATATCAGGCCTGGTAAGTATAAGTTATACCTCCCAAGACCCTTATATCAGGCCTTGTAAGTATAAGTTATACCACCCAAGACCCTTATATCAGGCCTGGTAAGTATAAGTTATACCTCCCAAGACCCTTATATCAGGCCTTGTAAGTATAAGTTATACCACCCAAGACCCTTATATCAGGCCTGGTAAGTATAAGTTATACCTCCCAAGACCCTTATATCAGGCCTGGTAAGTATAAGTTATACCTCCCAAGACCCTTATATCAGGCCTGGTAAGTATAAGTTATACCTCCCAAGACCCTTATATCAGGCCTGGTAAGTATAAGTTATACCACCCAAGACCCTTATATCAGGCCTGGTAAGTATAAGTTATACCTCCCAAGACCATTGTATCAGGCCTGGTAAGTATAAGTTATACCTCCCAAGACCCTTATATCAGGCCTGGTAAGTATAAGTTATACCTCCCAAGACCCTTATATCAGGCCTGGTAAGTATAAGTTATACCTCCCAAGACCCTTATATCAGGCCTGGTAAGTATAAGTTATACCTCCCAAGACCCTTATATCAGGCCTGGTAAGTATAAGTTATACCTCCCAAGACCCTTATATCAGGCCTGGTAAGTATAAGTTATACCTCCCAAGACCCTTATATCAGGCCTGGTAAGTATAAGTTATACCTCCCAAGACCCTTATATCAGGCCTGGTAAGTATAAGCTATACCTCCCAAGACCCTTATATCAGGCCTGGTAAGTATAAGTTATACCTCCCAAGACCCTTATATCAGGCCTGGTAAGTATAAGTTATTCATCTTCCTTCAACTTCTGTCAGTTGATAATTATTTTTCTGAAGAAGATTCGTGTAATTTTGATTGAAAGAGAAAACTGTTGTTTCCTGTTGTTTCCATCCAACGGGTCATAAACAGGGTTGTCCAGCTACCTGTTATCTATTTTATATTGGAACGTTCAAATGTAATTGAAGACAAATGTAAAATATCTTTCCTCCACTCGATAGTTTCTAACCCTGGAGGCCAATTGGTTACGTCACTTTACTGTAAACTCACAACATTGGGTTTACAGTTCCTTTGTTCATGACCGTTGTTCTTGAACTTTGTTCTTGTTCAAAACTAAGTAAACTGAAGCCAATCAAAACTTGAATAAATACAGCTTTTAATCTCTGTTCCATTTATAAATTATTTGATATTGAAGTTAAATTTGTGCATGAAGTTTTTAATAGAAAAAATATTTCAATATCAAACGTGGGGAGACAGAGAACGCTGAGAACCTTGTAAACGTTGAGAACCTTGTAAACGTTGAGAACCTTGTAAACGTTGAGAACCTTGTAAACGCTGAGAACCTTGTAAACGTTGAGAACCTTGTAAACGTTGAGAACCTTGTAAACGCTGAGAACCTTGTGAACGCTAATAACCTTGTAAACGCTGAGAACCTTGTAAACGCTGAGAACCTTGTAAACGCTGAGAACCTTGTAAACGCTGAGAACCTTGTAAACGCTGAGAACCTTGTAAACGTTGAGAACCTTGTAAACGTTGAGAACCTTGTAAACGCTGAGAACCTTGTAAACGCTGAGAACCTTGTAAACGCTGAGAACCTTGTAAACGTTGAGAACCTTGTAAACGCTGAGAACCTTGTGAACGTTGAGAACCTTGTGAACGCTGAGAACCTTGTAAACGCTGAGAACCTTGTGAACGTTGAGAACCTTGTAAACGCTAATAACCTTGTAAACGCTGAGAACCTTGTAAACGTTGAGAACCTTGTAAACGCTAATAACCTTGTAAACGCTGAGAACCTTGTAAACGCTGAGAACCTTGTAAACGCTGAGAACCTTGTAAACGTTGAGAACCTTGTAAACGCTGAGAACCTTGTAAACGCTAATAACCTTGTAAACGCTAATAACCTTGTAAACGCTAATAACCTTGTAAACGCTGAGAACCTTGTAAACGCTGAGAACCTTGTGAACGTTGAGAACCTTGTAAACGTTGAGAACCTTGTAAACGTTGAGAACCTTGTAAACGCTGAGAACCTTGTGAACGTTGAGAACCTTGTAAACGCTGAGAACCTTGTGAACGCTGAGAACCTTGTAAACGCTGAGAACGCTGCTTCACGTCTCCCCCCATCACACATAATATTTTACACGTCGATATATCGCGCCATTGTGATTTGTTTCTGAGAAAAATATGTGAGAAAGGCTGCCGGGAAGGTCATTAGCGTTCTTAGAGTTCTTACTGATTTATGGCTTCTTCCAGCACACTTTTATATATATGTGTAAATATATATATATATATATATATATATATATATATATATATATATATATATATATATATATATATATATATATATATATATATATATATATATATATGTCGTACCTAGTAGCCAGAACGCACTTCTCAGCCTACTATGCAAGGCCCAATTTGCCTAATAAGCCAAGTTTTCATGAATTAATTGTTTTTCGACTACCTAACCTACCTAACCTAACCTAACCTAACTTTTTCGGCTACCTAACCTAACCTAACCCATAAAGATAGGTTAGGTTAGGTTAGGTAGGGTTGGTTAGGTTCGGTCATATATCTACGTTAATTTTTAATACAATAAAAAAAAATTGACGTCATACATAATGAAATGGGTAGCTTTATCATTTCATAAGAAAAAAATTAGAGAAAATATATTAATTCAGGAAAACTTGGCTTATTAGGCAAATCGGGCCTTGCATAGTAGGCCAAAAAGTGCGTTCTGGCTACTAGGTACGACATATATATATATGTCGTACCTAGTAGCCAGAATGCACTTTTCGGCCTACTATGCAAGACCCGATTTGCCTAATAAGCCAAGTTTTCCTGAATTAATATATTTTATCTAATTTTTTTCTAATGAAATGATATAGCTACCCATTTCATTATGTATGAGGTAAAAAAAAATTTATTGGAGTTAAAATTAACGTAGATATATGACCGAACCTAACCAACCCTACCTAACCTAACCTAACCTATCTTTATAGGTTAAGTTAGGTTAGGTAGCCGAAAAAGTTAGGTTAGGTTAGGTTAGGTAGGTTAGGTAGTCGAAAAACAATTAATTCATGAAAACTTGGCTTATTAGGCAAATTGGGCCTTGAATAGTAGGCTGAGAAGTGCGTTCTGGCTACTAGGTACGACATATATATATATATATATAAATATATATATATATATATATATATATATATATATATATATATATATATATATATATATATATATATATATATATATATATATATATATTTATATGCGGCGGCCCGGGCCGAGGCTGGGGGAGGCGGCCCGGGCCGAGGCTGGGGGAGGCGGCCCGGGCCGAGGCTGGGAAGCAGTGATGACGTAGCAGCGTCACCCAAGGCCTGAGCCCCGCGCCTCAACAGGAAGTGTTGCTGCCTCGCTCACCACTCACCTAGTTGTGCTTGCGGGGGTTGAGCTCTGGATCTTTGGTCCCGCCTCTCAACTGTCAATCAACAGGTGTACAGGTTCCTGAGCCTATTGGGCTCTATCATATCTACACTTGAAACTGTGTATGGAGTCAGCCTCCACCACATCACTTGCTAGTGCATTCCATTTACTAACTACTCTGACACTGAAAAAGTTCTTTCTAATGTCTCTGTGGTTCATTTGGGTACGCAGCTTCCACCTGTGTTCCTTTGTTCGTGTACCACCAGTGTTAAATAATCCATTCTTGTCTACCCTGTCAGTTCCCCTGAGAATTTTGTATGTGGTGATCAGGTCTCCCCCGAGCTCTTCTGTCTTCCAGCGACGCGAGGTGCAGTTCACGCAGCCTTTCCTCGTAACTCATGCCTCTTAGTTCTGAGTCTAGCCTAGTGGCATACCTCTGAGCTTTTCCAGTTTCGTCTTGTGCTTGACAAGGTACGGACTCCATGCTGGGGCTGCATACTCCAGGATTGGTCTTACATACCTACAAGGTTCTGAAGGATTCCTTACACAAGGTTTCTGAAGGCAGTTCTGATGTTAGCCAGCCTCGCATATGCCGCCGATGTTATTCTCTTGATGTGGGATTCAGGAAACAGGTTTGGTGTGAGGTCAACTCCTAGATCTTTCTCTCTGTCCGTTTCATGAAGAACTTCATCTCCCATTTGCTATCCAGTGTCTAGCCTCCTATTTCGTCCACCTAGTTTCTTTACCTTACATTTAGTTGGGTTGAACTTTAGTAGCCATTTGTTGGACCGTTCATTCGGTTTGTGTAGGTTGTGAGGGACCTCGGCGCCATCTACGAGCCAGGTGCCTAACTATAGCAGTTGACCCTCCCATTACTCGTAGTTTCCCATCTTCTAGTCGGCTGAGCTGGAAGGTGACCACAACCAGGGACAGGCGATGGAAGTCGGTGAAGCCAGGAGAGTGGAAGAGTACTGGGGTAGACCTGAAGGTGCTACTCAAGTGGGGATAGTTGAGCGCTGTGGACTTCACTCCTGGAGGTACTAGCCAGTGGGGCTCCGTGAGCACTGTGGTTGAGCGCTGTAGACTTCACTATTGGAAGGTACTAGCCTGTGGGGCTCCGTGAGCACTGTGGTTGAGCGCTGTGGACTTCACTCCTGGAGGTACTAGCCAGTGGGGCTCCGTGAGCACTGTGGTTGAGCGCTGTAGATTTCACTATTGGAAGGTATTAGCCTGTGGGGCTCCGTGAGCACTGTGGTTGAGCGCTGTGGACTTCACTCCTGGAGGTACTAGCCAGTGGGGCTCCGTGAGCACTGTGGTTGAGCGCTGTAGATTTCACTATTGGAAGGTATTAGCCTGTGGGGCTCCGTGAGCACTGTGGTTGAGCGCTGTGGACTTCACTCCTGGAGGTACTAGCCAGTGGGGCTCCGTGAGCACTGTGGTTGAGCGCTGTAGATTTCACTATTGGAAGGTATTAGCCTGTGGGGCTCCGTGAGCACTGTGGTTGAGCGCTGTGGACTTCACTCCTGGAGGTACTAGCCTGTGGGGCTCCGTGAGCACTGTGGTTGAGCGCTGTGGACTTCACTCCTGGAGGTACTAGCCTGTGGGGCTAGTTGAGTGCTGTGGACATTTCCGGATGAGAGTACTAGAGAGTGCGCTAAGGACTGGGAGCATTTGAAGACGGCTCCATAACTGCAGGTGGCGTAAGGGCTAGTGGTGCCGTGACGACCTCGTCAGAGGCGTGTGGTGTCCGTGACCCGTGAAGCTGGCTAGCGTGAGGGCTAGTGGTGCCGTGACGACCTCGTCAGAGGCGTGTGGTGTCCGTGACCCGTGAAGCTGGCTAGCGTGAGGGCTAGTGGTGCCGTGACGACCTCGTCAGAGGCGTGTGGTGTCCGTGACCCGTGAAGCTGGCTAGCGTGAGGGCTAGTGGTGCCGTGACGACCTCGTCAGAGGCGTGTGGTGTCCGTCACCCGTGAAGCCGGCTAGCGTGAGGGCTAGTGGTGCCGTGACGACCTCGCCAGAGGCGTGTGGTGTCCGTGACCCGTGAAGCTGGCTAGCGTGAGGGCTAGTGGTGCCGTGACGACCTCGTCAGAGGCGTGTGGTGTCCGTCACCCGTGAAGCTGGCTAGCGTGAGGGCTAGTGGTGCCGTGACGACCTCGTCAGAGGCGTGTGGTGTCCGTCACCCGTGAAGCTGGCTAGCGTGAGGGCTAGTGGTGCCGTGACGACCTCGTCAGAGGCGTGTGGTGTCCGTGACCCGTGAAGCTGGCTAGCGTGAGGGCTAGTGGTGCCGTGACGACCTCGTCAGAGGCGTGTGGTGTCCGTGACCCGTGAAGCTGGCTAGCGTGAGGGCTAGTGGTGCCGTGACGACCTCGTCAGAGGCGTGTGGTGTCCGTGACCCGTGAAGCTGGCTAGCGTGAGGGCTAGTGGTGCCGTGACGACCTCGTCAGAGGCGTGTGGTGTCCGTGACCCGTGAAGCTGGCTAGCGTGAGGGCTAGTGGTGCCGTGACGACCTCGTCAGAGGCGTGGGGTGTCCGTGACCCGTGAAGCTGGCTAGCGTGAGGGCTAGTGGTGCCGTGACGACCTCGTCAGAGGCGTGTGGTGTCCGTCACCCGTGAAGCTGGCTAGCGTGAGGGCTAGTGGTGCCGTGACGACCTCGTCAGGGGCGTGTGGTGTCCGTCACCCGTGAAGCTGGCTAGCGTGAGGGCTAGTGGTGCCGTGACGACCTCGTCAGAGGCGTGTGGTGTCCGTCACCCGTGAAGCTGGCTAGCGTGAGGGCTAGTGGTGCCGTGACGACCTCGTCAGAGGCGTGTGGTGTCCGTGACCCGTGAAGCTGGCTAGCGTGAGGGCTAGTGGTGCCATGACGACCTCGTCAGAGGCGTGTGGTGTCCGTGACCCGTGAAGCTGGCTAGCGTGAGGGCTAGTGGTGCCGTGACGACCTCGTCAGAGGCGTGTGGTGTCCGTGACCCGTGAAGCTGGCTAGCGTGAGGGCTAGTGGTGCCGTGACGACCTCGTCAGAGGCGTGTGGTGTCCGTGACCCGTGAAGCTGGCTAGCGTGAGGGCTAGTGGTGCCATGACGACCTCGTCAGAGGCGTGTGGTGTCCGTGACCCGTGAAGCTGGCTAGCGTGAGGGGCTAGTGGTGCCGTGACGACCTCGTCAGAGGCGTGTGGTGTCCGTGACCCGTGAAGCTGGCTAGCGTGAGGGGCTAGTGGTGCCGTGACGACCTCGTCAGAGGCGTGTGGTGTCCGTCACCCGTGAAGCTGGCTAGCGTGAGGGCTAGTGGTGCCGTGACGACCTCGTCAGAGGCGTGTGGTGTCCGTCACCCGTGAAGCTGGCTAGCGTGAGGGCTAGTGGTGCCGTGACGACCTCGTCAGAGGCGTGTGGTGTCCGTGACCCGTGAAGCTGGCTAGCGTGAGGGCTAGTGGTGCCGTGACGACCTCGTCAGAGGCGTGTGGTGTCCGTGACCCGTGAAGCTGGCAAGCGTGAGGGCTAGTGGTGCCGTGACGACCTCGTCAGAGGCGTGTGGTGTCCGTGACCCGTGAAGCTGGCTAGCGTGAGGGCTAGTGGTGCCGTGACGACCTCGTCAGAGGCGTGTGGTGTCCGTCACCCGTGAAGCTGGCTAGCGTGAGGGCTAGTGGTGCCGTGACGACCTCGTCAGAGGCGTGTGGTGTCCGTGACCCGTGAAGCTGGCTAGCGTGAGGGCTAGTGGTGCCGTGACGACCTCGTCAGAGGCGTGTGGTGTCCGTGACCCGTGAAGCTGGCTAGCGTGAGGGCTAGTGGTGCCGTGACGACCTCGTCAGAGGCGTGTGGTGTCCGTCACCCGTGAAGCTGGCTAGCGTGAGGGCTAGTGGTGCCGTGACGACCTCGTCAGAGGCGTGTGGTGTCCGTGACCCGTGAAGCTGGCTAGCGTGAGGGCTAGTGGTGCCGTGACGACCTCGTCAGAGGCGTGTGGTGTCCGTGACCCGTGAAGCTGGCTAGCGTGAGGGCTAGTGGTGCCGTAACGACCTCGTCAGAGGCGTGTGGTGTCCGTGACCCGTGAAGCTGGCTAGCGTGAGGGCTAGTGGTGCCGTGACGACCTCGTCAGAGGCGTGTGGTGTCCGTCACCCGTGAAGCTGGCTAGCGTGAGGGCTAGTGGTGCCGTGACGACCTCGTCAGAGGCGTGTGGTGTCCGTGACCCGTGAAGCTGGCTAGCGTGAGGGCTAGTGACGTCGCTCAGGATGACCTCACATTAATGGTAACGGGTAATTTTAAGTGCTATTAATTTTATTTACCTTAAACATTCACTATTTCCAGCAAGGTTAAGGTCGTCTCAACTTAGTAGGATCATAGAGTTTAAAAAGAACCCGGTTACTAAGGTAACATAGGTCATCTTGTAGCCTCATACGACCTTCCTCAGTCATGATCCACTGAGGCAGTCACAGTGTCGCTGCTTCACTCACCACTGTGAGGCAGTCACAGTGTCGCTCCCTCACTCACTACTGTGAGGCAGTCACAGTGTCGCTCCCTCACTCACCACTGTGAGGCAGTCACAGTGTCGCTCCCTCACTCACTACTGTGAGGCAGTCACAGTGTCGCTGCCTCACTCACTACTGTGAGGCAGTCACAGTGTCGCTCCCTCACTCACTACTGTGTGGCAGTCACAGTGTCGCTGCCTCACTCACTACTGTGAGGCAGTCACAGTGTCGCTGCCTCACTCACTACTGTGTGGCAGTCACAGTGTCGCTGCCTCACTCACTACTGTGTGGCAGTCACAGTGTCGCTGCCTCACTCACTACTGTGAGGCAGTCACAGTGTCGCTCCCTCACTCACTACTGTGTGGCAGTCACAGTGTCGCTGCCTCACTCACTACTGTGAGGCAGTCACAGTGTCGCTCCCTCACTCACTACTGTGTGGCAGTCACAGTGTCGCTGCCTCACTCACTACTGTGAGGCACTCACAGTGTCGCTCCCTCACTCACCACTGTGTGGCAGTCACAGTGTCGCTGCCTCACTCACTACTGTGAGGCAGTCACAGTGTCGCTCCCTCACTCACTACTGTGAGACAGTCACAGTGTCGCTCCCTCACTCACCACTGTGTGGCAGTCACAGTGTCGCTGCCTCACTCACTACTGTGAGGCAGTCACAGTGTCGCTCCCTCACTCACTACTGTGTGGCAGTCACAGTGTCGCTCCCTCACTCACTACTGTGAGGCAGTCACAGTGTCGCTGCCTCACTCACTACTGTGAGGCAGTCACAGTGTCGCTCCCTCACTCACTACTGTGAGGCAGTCACAGTGTCGCTCCCTCACTCACTACTGTGTGGCAGTCACAGTGTCGCTCCCTCACTCACTACTATGAGGCAGTCACAGTGTCGCTGCCTCACTCACTACTGTGAGGCAGTCACAGTGTCGCTCCCTCACTCACTACTGTGAGGCAGTCACAGTGTCGCTGCCTCACTCACTACTGTGAGGCAGTCACAGTGTCGCTCCCTCACTCACCACTGTGTGGCAGTCACAGTGTCGCTGCCTCACTCACTACTGTGAGGCAGTCACAGTGTCGCTGCCTC
Organism: Procambarus clarkii; assembly: GCF_040958095.1. Lineage (NCBI taxonomy): Eukaryota > Metazoa > Arthropoda > Malacostraca > Decapoda > Cambaridae > Procambarus > Procambarus clarkii. Next base: position 6,974,236 of record NC_091193.1, on the reverse strand, counting down.
ACTCACCACTGTGAGGCAGTCACAGTGTCGCTGCCTCACTCACTACTGTGAGGCAGTCACAGTGTCGCTGCCTCACTCACTACTGTGAGGCAGTCACAGTGTCGCTCCCTCACTCACCACTGTGTGGCAGTCACAGTGTCGCTGCTTCACTCACTACTGTGAGGCAGTCACAGTGTCGCTCCCTCACTCACTACTGTGTGGCAGTCACAGTGTCGCTGCCTCACTCACTACTGTGAGGCAGTCACAGTGTCGCTGCCTCACTCACCACTGTGTGGCAGTCACAGTGTCGCTCCCTCACTCACTACTGTGAGGCAGTCACAGTGTCGCTGCCTCACTCACTACTGTGAGGCAGTCACAGTGTCGCTGCCTCACTCACTACTGTGAGGCAGTCACAGTGTCGCTGCCTCACTCACTACTGTGAGGCAGTCACAGTGTCGCTCCCTCACTCACCACTGTGTGGCAGTCACAGTGTCGCTGCTTCACTCACTACTGTGAGGCAGTCACAGTGTCGCTCCCTCACTCACCACTGTGAGGCAGTCACAGTGTCGCTGCCTCACTCACAACTGTGAGGCAGTCACAGTGTCGCTGCCTCACTCACTACTGTGAGGCAGCCACAGTGTCGCTGCCTCACTCACTACTGTGAGGCAGCCAGTGTCGCTGCTTCACTCACTACTGTGAGGCAGTCACAGTGTCGCTCCCTCACTCACTACTGTGTGGCAGTCACAGTGTCGCTCCCTCACTCACTACTGTGAGGCAGTCACAGTGTCGCTGCCTCACTCACTACTGTGAGGCAGCCACAGTGTCGCTGCCTCACTCACTACTGTGAGGCAGCCACAGTGTCGCTGCCTCACTCACTACTGTGAGGCAGCCACAGTGTCGCTGCCTCACTCACTACTGTGAGGCAGTCACAGTGTCGCTGCCTCACTCACTACTGTGAGGCAGCCACAGTGTCGCTCCCTCACTCACTGACCGGCTCCCTGGGAGCCGGTCGGCTGAGCGGACAGCACGCTGGACTTGTGATCCTGTGGTCCCGGGTTCGATCCCAGGTGCCGGCGAGAAACAATGGGCAGAGTTTCTTTCACCCTATGCCCCTGTTACCTAGCAGTAAATAGGTACCTGGGTGTTAGTCAGCTGTCACGGGCTGCTTCCTGGGGGTGGAGGCCTGGTCGAGGATCGGGCCGCGGGGACACTAAAGCCCCGAAATCATCTCAAGATAACCTCAAGATAACCACTGTGAGGCAGTCACAGTGTCGCTGCCTCACTCACCACTGTGAGGGGAGACTCACTCTATACTGTCAAGGTTGGCTTCCTCCCTACTAACTCTAGGCGTCGTGGTGGTGGTTGTGGTGGTGGTAGTTGTTGTGGTGGTGGTTGTTGTGGTGGTGGTTGTTGTGGTGGTGGTTGTTGTGGTGGTGGAGATGGTTGTTGTGGTGATGGAGATGGTTGTGGTGATGTAGATGGTTGTTGTGGTGGTGGTGGTTGTGGTGGTGGTTGTTGTTGTGGTGGTTGTTGTGGTGGTGGTGGTTGTTGTGGTGGTGGTGGTTGTTGTGGTGGTGGTTGTTGTGGTGGTGGTTGTTGTGGTGGTGGTTGTTGTGGTGGTGGTTGCTGTGGTGGTTGTTGTGGTGGTGGTTGTTGTTGTGGTGGTGGTTGTTGTGGTGGTGGTTGTTGTGGTGGTGGTTGTTGTGGTGGTGGTTGTTGTGGTGATGGTTGTTGTGGTGGTGGTTGTTGTGGTGGTGGTTGTTGTGGTGGTGGTTGTTGTGGTGGTTGTTGTGGTGGTGGTTGTTGTGGTGGTTGTTGTGGTGGTGGTTGTTGTGGTGGTTGTTGTTGTGGTGGTGGTTGTTGTGGTGGTTGTTGTGGTGGTGGTTGTTGTGGTGGTGGTTGTTGTGGTGGTGGAGATGGTTGTTGTGGTGATGGAGATGGTTGTTGTGGTGGTTGTTGTGGTGGTGGTTGTTGTGGTGGTGGTTGTTGTGGTGATGGAGATGGTTGTTGTGGTGATGGAGATGGTTGTTGTGGTGGTTGTTGTGGTGGTTGTTGTGGTGGTGGTTGTTGTGGTGATGGAGATGGTTGTGGTGATGTAGATGGTTGTTGTGGTGGTTGTTGTGGTGGTTGTTGTGGTGGTGGTTGTTGTGGTGGTTGTTGTGGTGGTGGTTGTTGTGGTGGTTGTTGTGGTGGTGGTTGTTGTGGTGGTGGTTGTTGTGGTGGTGGTTGTTGTGGTGGTTGTTGTGGTGGTGGTTGTTGTGGTGGTTGTTGTGGTGGTGGTTGTTGTGGTGGTTGTTGTTGTGGTGGTGGTTGTTGTGGTGGTGGTTGTTGTGGTGGTGGTTGTTGTGGTGGTTGTTGTGGTGGTGGTTGTTGTGGTGGTGGTTGTTGTGGTGGTGGTGGTTGTTGTGGTGGTGGTTGTTGTGGTGGTGGTTGTTGTGGTGGTGGTTGTTGTGGTGGTGGTTGTTGTGGTGGTTGTTGTGGTGGTGGTTGTTGTGGTGGTTGTTGTTGTGGTGGTGGTGGTTGTGGTGGTGGTTGTTGTGGTGGTGGTTGTTGTGGTGGTGGTTGTTGTGGTGATGGTTGTTGTGGTGGTGGTTGTTGTGGTGGTGGTTGTTGTGGTGGTGGTTGTTGTGGTGGTTGTTGTGGTGGTGGTTGTTGTGGTGGTTGTTGTGGTGGTGGTTGTTGTGGTGGTTGTTGTTGTGGTGGTGGTTGTTGTGGTGGTTGTTGTGGTGGTGGTTGTTGTGGTGGTGGTTGTTGTGGTGGTGGAGATGGTTGTTGTGGTGATGGAGATGGTTGTTGTGGTGGTTGTTGTGGTGGTGGTTGTTGTGGTGATGAAGATGGTTGTTGTGGTGATGGAGATGGTTGTTGTGGTGGTTGTTGTGGTGGTGGTTGTTGTGGTGATGGAGATGGTTGTGGTGATGTAGATGGTTGTTGTTGTGGTTGTTGTGGTGGTTGTTGTGGTGGTGGTTGTTGTGGTGGTTGTTGTGGTGGTGGTTGTTGTGGTGGTTGTTGTGGTGGTGGTTGTTGTGGTGGTGGTTGTTGTGGTGGTGGTTGTTGTGGTGGTTGTTGTGGTGGTGGTTGTTGTGGTGGTTGTTGTGGTGGTGGTTGTTGTGGTGGTTGTTGTTGTGGTTGTGGTTGTTGTGGTGGTGGTTGTTGTGGTGGTGGTTGTTGTGGTGTTTGTTGTGGTGGTGGTGGTTGTTGTGGTGGTGGTTGTTGTGGTGGTGGTTGTTGTGGTGGTGGTTGTTGTGGTGGTGGTTGTTGTGGTGATGGTTGTTGTGGTGGTGGTTGTTGTGGTGGTGGTTGTTGTGGTGGTGGTTGTTGTGGTGGTAGTTGTGGTGGTGGTTGTTGTGGTGGTTGTTGTGGTGGTGGTTGTTGTGGTGGTTGTTGTTGTGGTGGTGGTTGTTGTGGTGGTTGTTGTGGTGGTGGTTGTGGTGGTGGTTGTTGTGGTGGTTGTTGTGGTGGTGGTTGTTGTGGTGGTTGTTGTTGTGGTGGTGGTTGTGGTGGTGGTGGTTGTTGTGGTGGTGGTTGTTGTGGTGGTGGTTGTTGTGGTGGTGGTTGTTGTGGTGGTGGAGATGGTTGTTGTGGTGATGGAGATGGTTGTTGTGGTGGTTGTTGTGGTGGTGGTTGTTGTGGTGGTTGTTGTGGTGGTGGTTGTTGTGGTGGTTGTTGTGGTGGTGGTTGTTGTGGTGGTTGTTGTTGTGGTGATGGTTGTTGTGGTGGTGGTTGTTGTGGTGGTGGTTGTTGTGGTGGTGGAGATGGTTGTTGTGGTGATGGAGATGGTTGTTGTGGTGATGGAGATGGTTGTTGTGGTGGTTGTTGTGGTGGTGGTTGTTGTGATGGTTGTTGTGGTGGTGGTTGTTGTGGTGGTTGTTGTGGTGGTGGTTGTTGTGATGGTTGTTGTGATGGTGGTTGTTGTTGTGGTGGTTGTTGTGGTGGTTGTTGTTGTGGTGGTGGTTGTTGTGGTGATGGTTGTTGTGGTGGTGGTTGTTGTGGTGGTGGAGATGGTTGTGGTGATGTAGATGGTTGTTGTGGTGGTTGTTGTGGTGGTTGTTGTCGTGGTGGTTGTTGTGGTGGTTGTTGTGGTGGTGGTTGTTGTGGTGGTTGTTGTGGTGGTGGTTGTTGTTGTGGTGGTTGTTGTTGTGGTGGTTGTTGTTGTGGTGGTGGTTGTTGTGGTGGTGGTGGTTGTGGTGGTGGTTGTTGTTGTGGTGGTTGTTGTTGTGGTGGTGGTTGTTGTGGTGGTGGTGGTTGTTGTGGTGGTGGTTGTTGTGGTGGTGGTTGTTGTGGTGGTGGTTGTTGTGGTGGTGGTTGTTGTGGTGGTGGAGATGGTTGTTGTGGTGGTGGTTGTTGTGGTGGTGGAGATGGTTGTGTTATGTAGATGGTTGTTGTGGTGGTTGTTGTGGTGGTTGTTGTGGTGGTGGTTGTTGTGGTGGTTGTTGTGGTGGTGGTTGTTGTGGTGGTGGTTGTGGTGGTGGTTGTTGTGGTGGTGGTTGTTGTGGTGGTTGTTGTGGTGGTGGTTGTTGTGGTGGTGGTTGTGGTGGTGGTTGTTATGGTGGTGGTTGTTGTGGTGGTGGAGATGGTTGTTGCGGTGGTGGTTGTTGTGGTGATGGTTGTTGCGGTGGTGGAGATGGTTGTTGTGGTGGTGCAGATGGTTGTTGTGGTGGTGGTGGTGGTTGTTGTGGTGGTGGTTGTTGTGGTGGTTGTTGTGGTGATGGTTGTTATGGTGGTAGTTGTTGTGGTGGTGGAGATGGTTGTTGCGGTGGTGGTTGTTGTGGTGGTGGAGATGGTTGTTGTGGTGGTGGAGATGGTTGTTGTGGTGGTGGTGGTGGTTGTTGTGGTGGTGGTTGTTGTGGTGGTGGTTGTTGTGGTGATGGTTGTTATGGTGGTGGTTGTTGTGGTGGTGGAGATGGTTGTTGCGGTGGTGGTTGTTGTGGTGGTGGAGATGGTTGTTGTGGTGGTGGAGATGGTTGTTGTGGTAGTGGTGAGTAGTAGGGTTGGCGCCACACAGACGATATTTTTTTTTCAGGGAAAATATCGTCTGTGTGGCGCCAGGGTTTTCAGGTAAATTTAGAATATCCCCTGTGCGCCCCAAGGGTTTCAGGTAAATTTAGAAATATCGTCTGTGTGGAGCCAGGGTTTTCAGGTAAATTTTGTCAGTCACTGATTTTAGAAGTAAGGATTTCTTATAATGAAAATAATTTCCGAGACTTAGAAGTTTGTTTAAGTCTTATGATGAAAATAATTTCCGAGACATAGAAGTTTGTTAAGGCCTTATGGGAGAAATTCAAATAACATGTGTAGCACTTTAGGGCTTCCAGGAGAACTCTACGGACATATTTTACGTGTTTTCAACTTACAAAATCGTCTATGTAAGCCTTAGTTATTCATATAAATTTAGAAAATCACCTGTGTAAGTCATTGTTTTCAGGGTTTCGTACATCACACCCCCCTCCCTCCCCCCCTTACCTCGCAATCTGTCGCCTCACCTGTGTTTACTTTAGACGTCAGCCAGCCAGTCGGCTCTTAATCTTATCTTATCTTATCCATAATATCTGGACCGTCCCTCCTCTCTCTCTCTCTCTCTCTCTCCTTTCATTCAGTTCAACTATTTTCCAACATCGTATGTTTGCTCCTTTTCATTAAGCAAGTCAGTATGTTTGCTCCTTTTCATTAAGCAAGTCAGTTTTACACAAATAAATCATGTTAGTAAGCAAGTTCTAGCTCACGTTCCCCACCTTAGTCCCCTGTCGTATAAAGAATACTATCATTCCAATCCCTCTAAAATTTAAAAATAATCATATTTCAAATGTAGTTCAATACAGTAATTAGTTACCAAGCTCCAGCTCTTGTCCTCCGCCTTAGCTCTCTCTCGTATCTTCGTTAGTATCAGTCCAATTTCCCTGAAATTTCTACCCTCTGTATTTCAGACATAGTTTAGTAAATGCAAACAATTATCAAACTCTAGCTCTTGTCCCCAGCTTAGTTCATTTGTACAAAATCATTAGTAACAGTCCAATTTCCCTTAAATTGTTACCCTCTGTATTTCAGACACCGTAAATAAAATCAAGTCAGTTATCGAGCTCCAGCTCTCGTCCCCGCCTTAGTTCTCCTTCGTATCTTTGTAAATAACCCATCAATTTCCCTAAAATTAAAAGCAGACATACTTCAAAGTTAGTAAATAAGATCAAGTCAGTTACTGAGCTCCAGCTCTCGTCCCCGCCTTAGTTCTCTTTCATATCTTCGTTAGTATCAGTCCAATTTCCCTGAAATTTTTACCCTCTGTATTTCAGACATAGTAAATATGAAGTAAACAATTATAAAACTCTAGCTCTTGTCCTCTGTCCAAGCTCACTTTTGTAAAATCATTACTCTCAGTCCAAATCACCCAACTACATTTTCAGACATAGTAAATAAAAAACCAGTTCAGTTATTAAGTTTCAACTCTTGTGCCCCAGCTTAGTTCATTTGTACAAGTTCTTTATTTTCCAACTAAATCACCCTGAGATTTAAGATCACCGTATTTTCTAACGTAGTAAAATTAATCTGGACATTAGCCTTAGATCATCAGACATAAATATATTCGATCAAGTCCGTCTCCAGCGTATCTCTTATCCGAGTATACACATAACCCCAACCTGTTTAATTATCTTTCACCCCCTCCCACCTTCCTCCATCTCATCCAAGTCTCGTAAATTTAAAATGTAGCTGTTAATTTGCGTTCTTTCCCCGTTCATAGCATATTCTCTGTAAGTTCAGATCTGTACTTAGTCTTACATATTCTCTACTTCTTTCCAATTTTATACAAGACTTAAACAACTATTACCGTCTCCTCTATCTTATTTAAACATGAGTCATATGTAAATATACCCCGACTCTTTCCATCCAATACAAGTCCTAGCTTGTTCACCGCCCAACTCACTACGCTATTTCTACTCTACATGTTATAGCATGTTTTCCGCTCATCTTGGTACCAACCCTTACAATCTCTCTCTCATTCCTTTTACATGTCTCAGCATGTCTCAGCATGTTCGCCTCGCATCTTACTACGCTGTCTACTTTACATGTTGTAGCGTGTATTACTGTGTCCCATATCTTATTTAAACATGAGTCATATGTAAATATACCCGACTCCTTCCATCCATTACAAGTCCTAGCTTGTTCACCGCCCAACTCTCTACACTGTCTACTTTACATGTTGTAGCATGTTTTCCGCACATCTTGATACCATCCCTTACAATCTCTCAATCCTTTACACATCCCAACTTTCAACCCTTTCTTACAATTTTCCTCCATCCCTCCGCTACATGTTCTTACCCGTTCATTACAGTCCACTACTTATTCTCTAATCATCTCTGTACTAATTCTCAAAACTAGTTGGTTCTGTCATTTTAGTAAGTAAGTAAGTAGATCATCGTTATTAACAACGACAACAACAACAACAACAGTAACATTACTAATTCACAGTAAGTTACTACTGAGCATTTGGTAGTTATCCATTTTCAAATAATGTCAATATAAATCATTCTAAGACATCTTCGTACAATTAAAGATACTTGCCCGTGCACTAAGTCATTACTTACAGTAGCATCTTAAGGCATTGTTTTCGTAACTCAGTTTTATTAAACATACACCTTCATTAGTCAAAGGAAAACTTTTCAAGTCATTGTATTCAATATTTCCGTTAAACTTACTACATCATGTCATTATTCGGTTTCATAATTAAGTACTTGTTTCAGTCCTCCAATGTAATAAGCAAATTATTCTATTAAGGATAAAGAAATCTTATTTAGAAGAGGCATTAAGTTTATTACAACATTTAACGCATACAAGTGTTCTTAGTAGTTATACAGGTATTCAAGAAATCATAAGTGTTCTTAGTAGTTATACAAGTGTTCAAGAAAATCATATACAAGTGTTCTTAGTAGTTATACAAGTGTTCAAGAAAATCATAAGTGTTCAAGAAGCAATTGGATTTATTATATATAAAATATTTCCTCTACAAATTGGACAGCATTTCAGAGCTAAAAGACAACCACTGCATGTCACCATATGTTTACATGGTAGTATTACAATATTTATATTTTTATCCATACAAACTCTGCATAAAATATCTTCTTCCCAAGATTGTTCTATACAGTCCTTGTTTTCATCAGTGTTAGTACAAGTCTCCGGTAAAGTTTTCAATCCCAGATCTTCAAGCGTAGCTTCTTGTTCCTTTTTATCATCAACTGCTTCATAAATTAAGTCCCGTACCCGTAAATAAATATCTGTTCCCTCTTGCATATACCTCAACACGATTTCTAGACATCTACTTTGTATAATAAAAGGCAACAAATCTCTGGATTCCTTAAGGTACTCACTTAAAGCATATCTTATACTCTCCACAGGTATTAATTTTTTATGAATCAGATGTTTGAACTTATCCATACCCTCCATTAAGATATTAATTAAATCATTGTCTATAGGTTTTATAGGTAATGGTATTGTCAATCTAGCATTCTTAACAAATTCCTTGCCCCTTGCAAGAATAATGTAAGCACATTCTGGACTACATCTCGCATGTAACGTCCAAGGATCATCTTCTGGTCTCCAATTTCGTATTCCACAGGCGCAGTGATAGCAGCAGACGTGGTCACTTATACCTGAAAACCATAAAACAATCCAGCATTATCTCGTTACTATCTTTTAACTATTATTCATTATTTCTTTACTTATAACTCTATTAAGTTTAAAATAGTTAAAACACTTCATACCACAGTAAAAAAAACCAGCTTCTGCCAGCTCATGAGAAGTTTGCTTGACGCTTCCAGGCCATGTCATATCAAATGTCTCTAGGCGAGATTTATAAGTTACCAATCCTGGATTCAGCGATTTCCTAAATTTGATCAATCCCAGATCTTCCTTAGGAGGAGCACCACCTAAAAAAATATAACGTAGTTACGTAAATTATTCTTTAGAAGAATAAGAAGTATCTATTTAAGCAATCAAGTTTTGTACAGAGTATATAAGACTGGTATAAGAATACATCATAAGAATATATACTTACTACTACCACTTATTTTCTTATTTCCCAGTTCTATTTTATGGGAAACAAATTCCAGTCCATATTTGAAAGCTATCTCAGACACCTCTAAAGAAACATTGTCACTCCTCTCGCCTCTAATAAAGGCACAGTCTTGATTAATGATCTTATGACGTCTTCTGGGGGTATCACCAACAATCCATGCACCTACTATACAATAACAAAATGCACACAAACAGTAATCACTATTGCGAAGGTAATAGAACCCATCTTCAACTAAGTCAATAGGGTTTAACCACTTAATGGGCCAATCCACAAATGTTTGTAGTCTAACTCCTGCACATTTAAGGCTTTCTATACTGTAAAACTTCCTGGCACACAAAGGATCCATCGTGTGAGGGCAGCACTAACTATTAGAGTAGGATAAGCAAGTATATATATCCCTAAAATAAGTATCGTACATCGCTACATATTTAACAGTTTCCCCATTTATAATAGACAGTAATTTCCTCTAAATACTTCTCTACTTAAAAATCCTTAAAGTTTCATAATTAAATGAAGCTCTTATATAAATACTTAGTAAACTACTTTCATTATTTATTAGACTTATTAGAAAAATACATCACTTTGGCAATCTCGCTAAAAGTATACTGTTACGTCATTATTCGTAGCTGCCGTACATAATGATAGATATATATATATAATTTAGTAGTAAATTCTTATTTAATCTAATTAAAATATATGCTTAAAGCATCTATATCCTAAAATGAAATATACTATTAGTTATAATGTAATATATAATATCACTCTAAGGTAACAAAAATCCTTATTAATATATTCAAATAAGTGGTAACTTTTACATTTCCCCCAATATAAGAGCGCGGACCTCGCATTAGGGATATTATTACGACTATCTGGTTCGTATCTACTACCTTACGAGGAAGAAAATTCACCATGGATACTGTTCTGACAACTTGTCAGGGTTATTTAACCGACGATTCATTTTGTAATAATGAAACCTGTATTGTGTACGGAGTGAACTGTATATCCTGTGTTCCCAGAGGAATGGCTCTAGACTTAGCCAAGAAATATTCTCATGCTGATGCTTATAATGTTCGCCGACCCTTGTACAGTCTTAAGAGATGTATCCCTGAAGATCGTCCAGTACCAGGAACAATTCATATCTCTAAAGGAGAAAATCTTCCGTATATTGTTGCTATAGCCACACAATACGGTATTGGATTACCTATAGAAAGTAATAACATTGCTCAGGGAATTATAGAAAACTCAAAAGACAGAAACATGCTCTCTGGATTAAACGAAGATACATCCATTAATCGTCTCGTCTACTTCAAGAATGGTATGAAAGATTTATTTAACTTTATCAAGGGCTCTCCTCAAATTATGAGAGTTATAATACCAACAGGAATTGGGATTACATGTGTTCGAAGAGATAAAGTTTGGGAAAATACTTATCTTCCTGTTATTGAAGATATGTATAAACAGTTAAAACCCTACGGAGTGGAAGTTAAATTACTGTTTAACGAGGAGATTATGCAGAGGAAGAGCAAGTAACACTTGGCAACCTTTTGTGTGCGCAGTGTTTCTACGCGCAGCCTAAAGATGTATATATGCTTCCCCCGGAGTGATCTCTTACGGTGTCCTCCTCTTCTTGGATGTCAGAATCTACTTCAAGCTTGGATATTCAAGGCTATGGAGATCAAGACTATTATTGGAGACTTTGCCTCCCTGCCCGTCTACAATAATCACGACTGTTTATTGTACGATCTTGATGCTACGAGTGTACAAATGTGTAAAATTGTGCAAGGATTGTGGGATCGTTACCCATATGCGAGATTACATCGTGAAAACTTTCCTTACAAAAACAGGGCTGTTGTATCTTATCGCAGTAACCCTGGCAGTATACATATTGGAGAACCACCTGAATTTAACAACAGGATGGATGAAGATCCCCATCTACCCCTTATTATTGGTTTAGTGACTCAGTTTGCTAGTAGACCTGCAACTTTACCAGCATATGAAAATCCTCCGTGTGAAGTACGAAGTTTAGATGAACATTTTTACGATGGACTTGAAAAAGATACAGAATATCAGAGATGGCGCTGGTTTGAAAATGCTCTGAAGGAAGCCCTTGTTTTCATTCTTAAAAGATGTGTTAAGAGAATTATTATTCCATATGGGTTTGGCATGTCAAGTTATTTGGACAACTGCGCAGTATGGGAAAGTAAATATTTGCCTATACTTGAGAAAATAGGACAAAAACTACGAAAACGAGGTATTGTACTCTTCATAGTACGTCCCGAAAACATCGTTCCTCCTCAGTCATCCACCCACGGCATCTTTGAAAATAAGATTCCATACATTGCTGTTCTTCAAAATGGATCCACAACTAATGCTACTGATGCTGCTAGGACACCTGAAGATGATGCTACGCCTGCTACCGCTGATGCTAGTTCACCTTCTATCAACACTAAGTTGTCTGATACAATTAATTCAACACCTGTTAATGTTACTACGTCTGTTGATACTAATGTTACAATGTGTGTTAGTAGTAGTTTTACAAATTTAGAAGAGAAGATGGATTGGGAATAATAATGTCTGTAAATAATTTATACTTTGTACATTTTTACAAATTAAATACATTGTACATTTTTACACATTAAATAACAAAATAGAAACTCGTGTGTTTATTTTCTCCCTTTTTAATGTCTAAATGTCAACTCTACTTTTCTGAGTATATAGGAAGAGGTACGAAACTTTTTCTGTCTTACTTCAAGATGGATTGTTCTATGTACATGCAAGTGAAGCTTAAGCGTTTGAATAAGTGTATTATAGATGCTGATTTTACTAGTGATGAAATTCTAAAACCTGGAGACTGTCTTGTCTACGATTCTCATAATTTATCTGGTGGATTTGCACAACTGTTATGGGAAAAATATCCTTACAGTAAAGTTTCCGAGTGTGAAGTGGTACAGAATAATATAACTCCTGGTGGTATAGTACTTGCTTTATCTCCAGAACCAGAAATAAAACCTCATATTATAGGACTTCAATACAGTAGCTCTAATGAAGATCTAGGATTACAGAAAGATATTATTAAACGTTGGAGTTTTAAATCTGCAATAAGGCAAATTTGTTGTCAGGCAAGAAATAATAATTTAATCCAGCGTATAATTATTCCATATGGTATTGGGTTTAATGACGGAATAGGATGGAGTAAAGAAGAACAAGAAGAATGGGAGACACACTATTTTCCAGGACTAGCCCATTTAGCTTATGTTTTAAAGAATAATAAAAAAGAATTATTAATGGTTCGTATACCTCTTGGAGAAGATGTTACGGGGACTGGGAGAGAGAAGAAACAAGTAGAGGGTAGATCTAATAAACGGAAGAGAATGTCGTAGTTAAAACTAGTAGATCTGAAATAATACATATAACTAATTTGGAAACTACAGCTAAGAGAGAGGGGGCGGAGCGTAACAATCTCCGATGTGATAAGCTAGGTCGGGATATATCTTGACATAAACTCCCCATCTCGGTCCAGCAGTGAGAAGACATACTCGGATCGATGGCTGCTGTATACAGTAAGTGATTATTGTATGATGTACTTACAGTACTCGTTATATTTGTTGTGATATAATTTTTGCTTATTATTGAATATCTTTTAGTTTTGAAATATTATGATTATTTAATAGTCCCTGTGTTAAATATTGTATTTTTCTTTGTTTAAAGATCTACCCCATGTGATGGATGTGAAGAGTCTACCAGGGTTTGGAAGCATGCCTGATCTTGTGTCAGAAACTATATGGCAAAGTCCAGCTTCGACTGTTTTGTGGAAGAATATGCCCCTGGCTGAAAAACGGACTTATAAAGTGATGACACATACTGATAAATGTACGCATGAGAACATTGTTCCAGCTCTAGCAAAGTTTATTAGCAAAAGTGAAAATGTTTTAATGATACTGATCGGTCATGATTTTATAAAGTTGAAAGAAGAACTTCCAATGATAAAATGCGACATAGTCTTATTTAGCTTAAAAGAGAGTGTTACAGATGTACTCAAGAAACATGAGAATTGTCAAGTGTTGTTGCTGACGAAAACTCCTAGTAAGGCCGAGATGAAGAAAATTTCTTTGTTATTTAAAGGCGATAAAATAATTTGCACTTTTAGACCTAAACCCCGTTTTAAATACATATTTCCAGAATTTGAAGAAGTGCCTATAGGATGTAACTTAAAGGATAAATTTTTTATAAGAAAATTTGTGGATGAAATTGGTTCTCCAAATGCTGCAAACTGGTTTATTAATAAGTTGAGTTCTGAAGAACGAGAAGTGTATACTATAATGAGCCAGGATGAACTGCAACAGCAGGTAAATAGTAAGACTGTGAAAGAGCTTAGTATTATTCACCCTAAAACAGAAGAAGATGAACATTGGAGTTTAATTGATCATATGGAGGAGAGCTTTCCATCTTTTCCGTTAAATTTAATAAAGATGAGACCAGAAATAGGATATCATACCCCCCAAAAGATAGAAATAGAGGCAGTGATGAGATTTATAGGACAGGATCCTGTACTTGGTGTTTTCTCTGGTATGGCCTTTATTGAAAATCTTATTAGGATAAGACATACTAATGTGGTACGAGCTACAGATAATTACTCGAATATGGGTGAGAGTAAGTGGATGGAGGTTGAACAAATGGATGCTGTAGAAGCAGTTAGGACTTATTGTAATGACAGAGAAGTACTTCTAATGTCCTGGCCTGAATTGATTCGTGATGATAATGTTTATAGCGATGCTTTCTATGTTTTAAAGGAATTTAAGGGACAAAAACTAATCTATTTTGGAGAAGGGGAAGGGGGATGCTGTGCATGTGATGGATTTTTTAACTTGCTGGATAGTGAGTTTCATTGTGTGAAATCAAATACATGTTTTACTTATAATTCTTTTATAAATTCAAATGTTTATTTCTATATAAGACTATAGTGTTTATGATTTCTTGAACACTTGTATATGTTTTTCTTGAACACTTGTATAACTACTAAGAATAACTGTATATAATTGCTTCTTGAACACTTATGATTTTCTTGAACACTTGTAAAACTACTAAGAACACTTGTATATGATTTTCTTGAACACTTGTATAACTACTAAGAATACTTGTATATAATTGCTTCTTGAACACTTATGATTTCTTGAACACTTGTATAACTACTAAGAACACTTGTATATGATTTTCTTGAACACTTGTAAAACTACTAAGAACACTTATGATTTCTTGAATACCTGTATAACTACTAAGAACACTTGTATGCGTTAAATGTTGTAATAAACTTAATGCCTCTTCTAAATAAGATTTCTTTATCCTTAATAGAATAATTTGCTTATTACATTGGAGGACTGAAACAAGTACTTAATTATGAAACCGAATAATGACATGATGTAGTAAGTTTAACGGAAATATTGAATACAATGACTTGAAAAGTTTTCCTTTGACTAATGAAGGTGTATGTTTAAAAAAACTGAGTTACGAAAACAATGCCTTAAGATGCTACTGTAAGTAATGACTTAGTGCACGGGCAAGTATCTTTAATTGTACGAAGATGTCTTAGAATGATTTATATTGACATTATTTGAAAATGGATAACTACCAAATGCTCAGTAGTAACTTACTGTGAATTAGTAATGTTACTGTTGTTGTTGTTGTTGTCGTTGTTAATAACGATGATCTACTTACTTACTTACTAAAATGACAGAACCAACTAGTTTTGAGAATTAGTACAGAGATGATTAGAGAATAAGTAGTGGACTGTAATGAACGGGTAAGAACATGTAGCGGAGGGATGGAGGAAAATTGTAAGAAAGGGTTGAAAGTTGGGATGTGTAAAGGATTGAGAGATTGTAAGGGATGGTATCAAGATGTGCGGAAAACATGCTACAACATGTAAAGTAGACAGTGTAGAGAGTTGGGCGGTGAACAAGCTAGGACTTGTAATGGATGGAAGGAGTCGGGTATATTTACATATGACTCATGTTTAAATAAGATATGGGACACAGTAATACACGCTACAACATGTAAAGTAGACAGCGTAGTAAGATGCGAGGCGAACATGCTGAGACATGCTGAGACATGTAAAAGGAATGAGAGAGAGATTGTAAGGGTTGGTACCAAGATGAGCGGAAAACATGCTATAACATGTAGAGTAGAAATAGCGTAGTGAGTTGGGCGGTGAACAAGCTAGGACTTGTATTGGATGGAAAGAGTCGGGGTATATTTACATATGACTCATGTTTAAATAAGATAGAGGAGACGGTAATAGTTGTTTAAGTCTTGTATAAAATTGGAAAGAAGTAGAGAATATGTAAGACTAAGTACAGATCTGAACTTACAGAGAATATGCTATGAACGGGGAAAGAACGCAAATTAACAGCTACATTTTAAATTTACGAGACTTGGATGAGATGGAGGAAGGTGGGAGGGGGTGAAAGATAATTAAACAGGTTGGGGTTATGTGTATACTCGGATAAGAGATACGCTGGAGACGGACTTGATCGAATATATTTATGTCTGATGATCTAAGGCTAATGTCCAGATTAATTTTACTACGTTAGAAAATACGGTGATCTTAAATCTCAGGGTGATTTAGTTGGAAAATAAAGAACTTGTACAAATGAACTAAGCTGGGGCACAAGAGTTGAAACTTAATAACTGAACTGGTTTTTTATTTACTATGTCTGAAAATGTAGTTGGGTGATTTGGACTGAGAGTAATGATTTTACAAAAGTGAGCTTGGACAGAGGACAAGAGCTAGAGTTTTATAATTGTTTACTTCATATTTACTATGTCTGAAATACAGAGGGTAAAAATTTCAGGGAAATTGGACTGATACTAACGAAGATATGAAAGAGAACTAAGGCGGGGACGAGAGCTGGAGCTCAGTAACTGACTTGATCTTATTTACTAACTTTGAAGTATGTCTGCTTTTAATTTTAGGGAAATTGATGGGTTATTTACAAAGATACGAAAGAGAATTAAGGCGGGGACGAGAGCTGGAGCTCAGTAACTGCCATGATCTTATTTACTAACTTTGAAGTATGTCTGCTTTTAATTTTAGGGAAAATGATGGGTTATTTACAAAGATATGAAGGAGAACTAATGCGGGGGACGAGAGCTAGAGCTCGATAACTGACTTGATTTTATTTACGGTGTCTGAAATACAGAGGGTAAAAATTTCAGGGAAATTGGACTGTTACTAACGATCTTGTATAAACGAACTAAGGTGGGGGACAAGCGCTGGAGCTTGATAACTGTTTTGATCTTATTTACGGAACCTGAAATACAGAGGGTAAAAATTTCAGGGAAATTGGACTGTTACAAACGAAGATACGAGAGAGAGCTAAGGCGGAGGACAAGCGCTGGAGCTTGGTAACTGTTTTGATCTTATTTACGGAACCTGAAATACAGAGGGTAAAAATTTCAGGGAAATTGGACTGTTACTAACGAAGATACGAGAGAGAGCTAAGGCGGAGGACAAGCGCTGGAGCTCAGTAACTGACTTGATCTTATTTATGGTGTCTGAAATACAGAGGGTGAAAATTTCAGGGAAATTGGTCTGATACTAACGAAGATACGAGAGAGAGCTAAGGCGGAGGACAAGAGCTGGAGCTTGGTAACTGTTTTGATCTTATTTACGGTGTCTGAAATACAGAGGGTAGAAATTTCAGGGAAATTGGTCTGATACTAACGAAGATACGAGAGAGAGCTAAGGCGGAGGACAAGAGCTGGAGCTTGGTAACTAAATTACTGTATTGAACTACATTTGAAATATGATTATTTTAAAATTTTAGAGGGATTGGAATGATAGTATTCTTTATACGACAGGGGACTAAGGTGGGGAACGTGAGCTAGAACTTGCTTACTAACATGATTTATTTGTGTAAAACTGACTTGCTTAATGAAAAGGAGCAAACATACTGACTTGCTTAATGAAAAGGAGCAAACATACGATGTTGGAAAATAGTTGAACTGAATGAAAGGAGAGAGAGAGAGAGAGGAGGGACGGTCCAGATATTATGAGAAGATAAGATAAGATAAGAGGTCTGGCTGACCGGGCGTAAAGTAAACACAGGTGAGGCGACAGATTGCGAGTCAAGGGGGGGAGGGAGGGGGGTGTGATGTACGAAACCCTGAAAACAATGACTTACACAGGTGATTTTCTAAATTTATATGAATAACTAAGGCTTACATAGACAATTTTGTAAGTTGAAAACATGTAAAATATGTCCGTAGAGTTCTACTGGAAGCCCTAAAGTGCTACACACGTTATTTGAATTTCTCCCATAAGGCCTTAACAAACTTCTAAGTCTCGGAAATTATTTTTCTCATAAGAAATCCTTACTTCTAAAATCTGCGACTGACAAAATTTACCTGAAAACCCCCAAGCGCTATACACGATTTTCTAAATTTACCTGAAACCCTTGGGGCGCACAGGTACCTTTTTTCCCTTTGGACCTGAAACCCTTGGGGCGCACAGGTACCTTTTTTCCCTTTGGACCTGAAACCCTTGGGGCGCACAGGCACTTTTTTTCCCTTGGGGCGCACAGGGGATATTCTAAATTTACCTGAAACCCTTGGGGCGCACAGGTACCTTTTTTCCCAGAAAAAAAAAGGTACCTGTGCGTCGCACACCCTACTACTGTGGTGGTGGTTGTTGTGGTGGTGGTTGTTGTGGTGGTGGTTGTTGTGGTGGTGGTTGTTGTGGTGGTGGTTGTTATGGTGGTTGTTGTTGTGGTGGTGGAGATGGTTGTTGTGGTGGTGGTGGTGGTTGTTGTGGTGGTGGTTGTTGTGGTGGTGGTTGTTGTTGTGGTGGAGATGGTTGTTGTGGTGGTAGTGATGGTTGTTGTGGTGGTGGTGGTGGTGGTTGTTGTTGTGGAGGAGATGGTTGTTGTGGTGGTGGTGGTGGTTGTTGTTGTGGAGGAGATGGTTGTTGTGGTGGTGGAGATGGTTGTTGTGGTGGTGGTGATGGTTGTTGTGGTGGTGATGGTTGTTGAGGTGACGGAGATGGTTGTTGTGGTGGTGATGGTTGTTGTTATGGTGGAGATGGTTGTTGTGGTGGTGGTGATGGTTGTTGTGGTGATGGAGATGGTTGTGGTGATGTAGATGGTTGTTGTGGTGGTGGTTGTTGTGGTGGTTGTGATGGTTGTTGTGGTGATGGAGATGGTTGTGGTGATGTAGATAGTTGTTGTGGTGGTGGTGGTGGTGGTGGTGGTTGTTGTGGTGGTGGTTGTTGTGGTGGTTGTTGTGGTGGTGGTTGTTGTGGTGGTGGTTGTGGTGGTGGTTGTTGTGGTGGTGGTTGTGGTGGTGGTGGTTGTTGTGGTGGTGGTGGTTGTTGTGGTGGTTGTTGTGGTGGTGGTGGTTGTTGTGGTGGTGGTTATTGTGGTGGTGGTGATGGTTGTTGTGGTGATGGAGATGGTTGTGGTGACGTAGATGGTTGTTGTGGTGGTGGTGGTTGTGGTGGTGGTTGTTGTGGTGGTGGTTGTTGTGGTGGTAGTTGTTGTGGTGGTTGTTGTGGTGGTTGTTGTGGTGGTGGTTGTTGTGGTGGTTGTTGTGGTGGTGGTTGTTGTGGTGGTTGTTGTGGTGGTGGTTGTTGTGGTGGTTGTTGTTGTGGTGATGGTTGTTGTGGTGGTGGTTGTTGAGGTGGTGGTTGTTGTGGTGGTGGAGATGGTTGTTGTGGTGATGGAGATGGTTGTTGTGGTGATGGAGATGGTTGTTGTGGTGGTTGTTGTGGTGGTGGTTGTTGTGATGGTTGTTGTGGTGGTGGTTGTTGTGGTGGTTGTTGTGGTGGTGGTTGTTGTGATGGTTGTTGTGGTGGTGGTTGTTGTTGTGGTGGTTGTTGTGGTGGTTGTTGTTGTGGTGGTGGTTGTTGTGGTGATGGTTGTTGTGGTGGTGGTTGTTGTGGTGGTGGAGATGGTTGTGGTGATGTAGATGGTTGTTGTGGTGGTTGTTGTGGTGGTTGTTGTCGTGGTGGTTGTTGTGGTGGTTGTTGTGGTGGTGGTTGTTGTGGTGGTTGTTGTGGTGGTGGTTGTTGTTGTGGTGGTTGTTGTTGTGGTGGTTGTTGTTGTGGTGGTGGTTGTTGTGGTGGTGGTGGTTGTGGTGGTGGTTGTTGTTGTGGTGGTTGTTGTTGTGGTGGTGGTTGTTGTGGTGGTGGTGGTTGTTGTGGTGGTGGTTGTTGTGGTGGTGGTTGTTGTGGTGGTGGTTGTTGTGGTGGTGGTTGTTGTGGTGGTGGTGATGGTTGTTGTGGTGGTGGTTGTTGTGGTGGTGGAGATGGTTGTGTTATGTAGATGGTTGTTGTGGTGGTTGTTGTGGTGGTTGTTGTGGTGGTGGTTGTTGTGGTGGTTGTTGTGGTGGTGGTTGTTGTGGTGGTGGTTGTGGTGGTGGTTGTTGTGGTGGTGGTTGTTGTGGTGGTTGTTGTGGTGGTGGTTGTTGTGGTGGTGGTTGTGGTGGTGGTTGTTATGGTGGTGGTTGTTGTGGTGGTGGAGATGGTTGTTGCGGTGGTGGTTGTTGTGGTGATGGTTGTTGCGGTGGTGGAGATGGTTGTTGTGGTGGTGCAGATGGTTGTTGTGGTGGTGGTGGTGGTTGTTGTGGTGGTGGTTGTTGTGGTGGTTGTTGTGGTGATGGTTGTTATGGTGGTAGTTGTTGTGGTGGTGGAGATGGTTGTTGCGGTGGTGGTTGTTGTGGTGGTGGAGATGGTTGTTGTGGTGGTGGAGATGGTTGTTGTGGTGGTGGTGGTGGTTGTTGTGGTGGTGGTTGTTGTGGTGGTGGTTGTTGTGGTGATGGTTGTTATGGTGGTGGTTGTTGTGGTGGTGGAGATGGTTGTTGCGGTGGTGGTTGTTGTGGTGGTGGAGATGGTTGTTGTGGTGGTGGAGATGGTTGTTGTGGTAGTGGTGGTGGTTGTTGTGGTGGTGGTTGTTGTGGTGGTGGTTGTTGTGGTGGTGGTTGTTGTGGTGGTGGTTGTTATGGTGGTGGTTGTTGTGGTGGTGGAGATGGTTGTTGTGGTGGTGGTGGTGGTTGTTGTGGTGGTGGTTGTTGTGGTGGTGGTTGTTGTTGTGGTGGAGATGGTTGTTGTGGTGGTAGTGATGGTTGTTGTGGTGGTGGTGGTGGTGGTTGTTGTTGTGGAGGAGATGGTTGTTGTGGTGGTGGTGGTGGTTGTTGTTGTGGAGGAGATGGTTGTTGTGGTGGTGGAGATGGTTGTTGTGGTGGTGGTGATGGTTGTTGTGGTGGTGATGGTTGTTGAGGTGACGGAGATGGTTGTTGTGGTGGTGATGGTTGTTGTTATGGTGGAGATGGTTGTTGTGGTGGTGGTGATGGTTGTTGTGGTGATGGAGATGGTTGTGGTGATGTAGATGGTTGTTGTGGTGGTGGTTGTTGTGGTGGTTGTGATGGTTGTTGTGGTGATGGAGATGGTTGTGGTGATGTAGATAGTTGTTGTGGTGGTGGTGGTGGTGGTGGTGGTTGTTGTGGTGGTGGTTGTTGTGGTGGTTGTTGTGGTGGTGGTTGTTGTGGTGGTGGTTGTGGTGGTGGTTGTTGTGGTGGTGGTTGTGGTGGTGGTGGTTGTTGTGGTGGTGGTGGTTGTTGTGGTGGTTGTTGTGGTGGTGGTGGTTGTTGTGGTGGTGGTTATTGTGGTGGTGGTGATGGTTGTTGTGGTGATGGAGATGGTTGTGGTGACGTAGATGGTTGTTGTGGTGGTGGTGGTTGTGGTGGTGGTTGTTGTGGTGGTGGTTGTTGTGGTGGTAGTTGTTGTGGTGGTTGTTGTGGTGGTTGTTGTGGTGGTGGTTGTTGTGGTGGTGGTTGTTGTGATGGTTGTTGTGGTGGTTGTTGTGGTGGTGGTTGTTTTGGTGGTGGTTGTTGTGGTGGTTGTTGTGGTGGTGGTTGCTGTGGTGGTGGTGGTTGTTGTGGTGGTGGTTGTTGTGGTGGTTGTTGTGGTGGTGGTTGTTGTGGTGGTGGTGATGGTTGTTGTGGTGATGGAGATGGTTGTGGTGATGTAGATGGTTGTTGTGGTGGTGGTGGTTGTGGTGGTGGTTGTTGTGGTGGTGGTTGTTGTGGTGGTGGTTGTTGTGGTGGTTGTTGTGGTGGTGGTTGTTGTGGTGGTGGTTGTTGTGATGGTTGTTGTGGTGGTTGTTGTGGTGGTGGTTGTTGTGGTGGTGGTTGTTGTGGTGGTGGTTGTTGTGGTGGTTGTTGTGGTGGTGGTTGTTGTGGTGGTGGTTGTTGTGGTGGTGGTTGTTGGGTGGTGGTGGTTGTTGTGGTGGTGGTTGTTGTGGTGGTGGTTGTGGTGGTGGTTGTTGTGGTGGTGGTTGTTGTGGAGGTGGTGGTGGTGGTTGTTGTGGATGTGGTGGTTGTGGTGGTGGTTGTTGTGAAGGTGGTGGTGGTGGTGGTTGTTGTGGAGGTGGTGGTTGTGGTGGTGGTGGTTGTTGTGGTGGTTGTTGTGGTGGTGGTTGTTGTGGTGGTGGTTGTTGTGGTGGTGGTGGTTGTTGTGGTGGTGGTTGTTGTGGTGGTTGTTGTGGTGGTGGTGGTTGTTGTGGTGGTGGTTGTTGTGGTGGTTGTTGTGGTGGTGGTTGTTGTGGTGGTGGTTGTTGTGGTGGTGGTTGTTGTGGTGGTGGTTGTTGTTGTGGTGGTGGTTGTTGTGGTGGTTGTTGTGGTGGTGGTTGTGGTGGTGGTGGTTGTTGTGGTGGTGGTGGTTGTTGTGGTGGTGGTTGTTGTGGTGTTTGTTGTGGTGGTGGTGGTTGTGGTGGTGGTTGTTGTGGTGGTTGTGGTGGTGGTTGTTGTGGTGGTGGTTGTTGTGGTGGTGGGTGTGGTGGTGGTTGTGGTGGTGGTTGTTGTGGTGGTGGTTGTTGTGGTGGTTGTTGTTGTGGTGGTGGTTGTTGTGGTGGTTGTTGTGGTGGTGGTTGTGGTGGTGGTGGTTGTTGTGGTGGTGGTTGTTGTGGTAGTGGTTGTTGTGGTGGTTGTGGTGGTGGTGGTTGTTGTGGTGGTGGTGGTTGTGGTGGTTGTTGTGGTGGTGGTGGTTGTTGTGGTGGTGGTTGTTGTGGTGGTGGTTGTGGTGGTTGTTGTGGTGATGGTTGTTGTGGTGGTGGTTGTGGTGGTGGTTGTTGTGGTGGTGGTTGTGGTGGTGGTTGTTGTGGTGGTGGTTGTTGTGGTGGTGGTTGTTGTGGTGGTGGTTGTGGTGGTGGTGGTTGTTGTGGTGGTTGTTGTTGTGGTGGTTGTTGTGGTGGTGGTTGTGGTGGTTGTTGTTGTGGTGGTGGTTGTTGTGGTGGTGGTTGTTGTGGTGGTGGTTGTTGTGGTGGTGGTTGTTGTGGTGGTGGTTGTTGTGGTGGTGGTGGTTGTGGTGGTGGTTGTTGTGGTGGTGGTTGTGGTGGTGGTTGTTGTGGTGGTGGTTGTTGTGGAGGTGGTGGTGGTGGTGGTGGTTGTTGTGGAGGTGGTGGTTGTGGTGGTGGTTGTTGTGGAGGTGGTGGTGGTGGTGGTGGTTGTTGTGGAGGTGGTGGTGGTGGTGGTGGTTGTTGTGGAGGTGGTGGTTGTGGTGGTGGTGGTGGTTGTGGAGGTGGTTGTGGTGGTGGTTGTTGTGGTGGTGGTTGTTGTGGTGGTGGTGGTTGTTGTGGTTGTTGTGGTGGTGGTTGTGGTGGTGGTGGTTGTGGTGGTGGTGGTTGTTGTGGTGGTGGTTGTTGTGGTGGTGGTTGTTGTGGTGGTGGTTGTGGTGGTGGTTGTTGTGGTGGTTGTTGTGGTGGTGGTTGTTGTGGTGGTGGTTGTTGTGGTGGTGGTTGTGGTGGTGGTTGTGGTGTTGGTTGTTGTGGTGGTGGTTGTTGTGGTGGTGGTTGTGGTGGTGGTTGTGGTGGTGGTGGTTGTTGTGGTGGTGGTGGTTGTTGTGGTGGTTGTTGTGGTGGTGGTGGTTGTTGTGGTGGTGGTTATTGTGGTGGTGGTGATGGTTGTTGTGGTGATGGAGATGGTTGTGGTGACGTAGATGGTTGTTGTGGTGGTGGTGGTTGTGGTGGTGGTTGTTGTGGTGGTGGTTGTTGTGGTGGTAGTTGTTGTGGTGGTTGTTGTGGTGGTTGTTGTGGTGGTGGTTGTTGTGGTGGTGGTTGTTGTGATGGTTGTTGTGGTGGTTGTTGTGGTGGTGGTTGTTGTGGTGGTGGTTGTTGTGGTGGTTGTTGTGGTGGTGGTTGTTGTGGTGGTGGTGGTTGTTGTGGTGGTGGTTGTTGTGGTGGTTGTTGTGGTGGTGGTTGTTGTGGTGGTGGTGATGGTTGTTGTGGTGATGGAGATGGTTGTGGTGATGTAGATGGTTGTTGTGGTGGTGGTGGTTGTGGTGGTGGTTGTTGTGGTGGTGGTTGTTGTGGTGGTGGTTGTTGTGGTGGTTGTTGTGGTGGTGGTTCTTGTGGTGGTGGTTGTTGTGATGGTTGTTGTGGTGGTTGTTGTGGTGGTGGTTGTTGTGGTGGTGGTTGTTGTGGTGGTTGTTGTGGTGGTGGTTGTTGTGGTGGTGGTTGTTGTGGTGGTGGTTGTTGGGTGGTGGTGGTTGTTGTGGTGGTGGTTGTTGTGGTGGTGGTTGTGGTGGTGGTTGTTGTGGTGGTGGTTGTTGTGGAGGTGGTGGTGGTGGTTGTTGTGGATGTGGTGGTTGTGGTGGTGGTTGTTGTGAAGGTGGTGGTTGTGGTGGTGGTGGTTGTTGTGGAGGTGGTGGTTGTGGTGGTGGTGGTTGTTGTGGAGGTGGTGGTTGTGGTGGTGGTGGTTGTTGTGGTGGTTGTTGTGGTGGTGGTTGTTGTGGTGGTGGTTGTTGTGGTGGTGGTGGTTGTTGTGGTGGTGGTTGTTGTGGTGGTTGTTGTGGTGGTGGTGGTTGTTGTGGTGGTGGTTGTTGTGGTGGTTGTTGTGGTGGTGGTTGTTGTGGTGGTGGTTGTTGTGGTGGTGGTTGTTGTGGTGGTGGTTGTTGTTGTGGTGGTGGTTGTTGTGGTGGTTGTTGTGGTGGTGGTTGTGGTGGTGGTGGTTGTTGTGGTGGTGGTGGTTGTTGTGGTGGTGGTTGTTGTGGTGTTTGTTGTGGTGGTGGTGGTTGTGGTGGTGGTTGTTGTGGTGGTTGTGGTGGTGGTTGTTGTGGTGGTGGTTGTTGTGGTGGTGGGTGTGGTGGTTGTGGTGGTGGTTGTTGTGGTGGTGGTTGTTGTGGTGGTTGTTGTTGTGGTGGTGGTTGTTGTGGTGGTTGTTGTGGTGGTGGTTGTGGTGGTGGTTGTGGTGGTGGTTGTTGTGGTGGTGGTTGTGGTGGTGGTTGTTGTGGTGGTTGTTGTGGTGGTGGTTGTTGTGGTGGTGGTGGTTGTTGTGGTGGTGGTTGTTGTGGTGGTTTTGGTGGTGGTGGTTGTTGTGGTGGTGGTGGTTGTTGTGGTGGTGGTTGTGGTGGTGGTTGTGGTGGTGGTGGTTGTTGTGGTGGTGGTTGTTGTGGTAGTGGTTGTTGTGGTGGTTGTGGTGGTGGTGGTTGTTGTGGTGGTGGTGGTTGTGGTGGTTGTTGTGGTGGTGGTGGTTGTTGTGGTGGTGGTTGTTGTGGTGGTGGTTGTGGTGGTTGTTGTGGTGATGGTTGTTGTGGTGGTGGTTGTTGTGGTGGTGGTTGTGGGGGTGGTTGTTGTGGTGGTGGTTGTGGTGGTGGTTGTTGTGGTGGTGGTTGTTGTGGTGGTGGTTGTTGTGGTGGTGGTTGTGGTGGTGGTGGTTGTTGTGGTGGTTGTTGTTGTGGTGGTTGTTGTGGTTGTGGTGGTTGTTGTTGTGGTGGTGGTTGTTGTGGTGGTGGTTGTTGTGGTGGTGGTTGTTGTGGTGGTGGTTGTTGTGGTGGTGGTGGTTGTGGAGGTGGTGGTGGTGGTGGTGGTTGTTGTGGAGGTGGTGGTTGTGGTGGTGGTTGTTGTGGAGGTGGTTGTTGTGGTGGTTGTTGTGGTGGTGGTTGTGGTGGTGGTGGTTGTGGTGGTGGTTGTTGTGGTGGTGGTTGTGGTGGTGGTTGTTGTGGTGGTGGTTGTTGTGGAGGTGGTGGTGGTGGTGGTGGTTGTTGTGGAGGTGGTGGTTGTGGTGGTGGTTGTTGTGGAGGTGGTGGTGGTGGTGGTGGTTGTTGTGGAGGTGGTGGTGGTGGTGGTGGTTGTTGTGGAGGTGGTGGTTGTGGTGGTGGTGGTGGTTGTGGAGGTGGTTGTGGTGGTGGTTGTTGTGGTGGTGGTGGTTGTTGTGGTGGTGGTTGTGGTGGTGGTGGTTGTTGTGGTGGTGGTGGTTGTTGTGGTGGTGGTTGTTGTGGTGGTGGTTGTTGTGGTGGTGGTTGTGGTGGTGGTTGTTGTGGTGGTTGTTGTGGTGGTGGTTGTTGTGGTGGTGGTTGTTGTGGTGGTGGTTGTGGTGGTGGTTGTGGTGGTGGTTGTTGTGGTGGTGGTTGTTGTGGTGGTGGTTGTGGTGGTGGTTGTGGTGGTGATGGTTGTTGTGGTGGTGGTGGTTGTGGTGGGGGTTGTTGTAGTTACCTAACGGGTAATTATAGTACAAACTCCTCATAGTTATAGTTGACAGTCAGACTGAGATAAGGAGGTTCATTGAATTTAGAAGATTATATCCTAAATTGTAGATATTATAATATATAGGTGGGATTCGTGAAGCAGGTGTGTGTTAATGTGGCAGGTGTAGGAGCACGTGTGTGTTAATGTGGCAGGTGTAGGAGCACGTGTGTGTTAATGTGGCAGGTGTAGGAGCAAGTGTGTGTTAATGTGGCAGGTGTAGGGGCTAGTGTGTGTTAATGTGACAGGTGTAGGAGCAAGTGTGTGTTAATGTGGCAGGTGTAGGAGCAAGTGTGTGTTAATGTGGCAGGTGTAGGAGCAAGTGTGTGTTAATGTGGCAGGTGTAGGAGCAAGTGTGTGTTAATGTGGCAGGTGTAGGAGCAAGTGTGTGTTAATGTGGCAGGTGTAGGGGCTAGTGTGTGTTAATGTGACAGGTGTAGGAGCAAGTGTGTGTTAATGTGGCAGGTGTAGGAGCAAGTGTGTGTTAATGTGGCAGGTGTAGGAGCAAGAGTGTGTTAATGTGGCAGGTGTAGGAGCAAGTGTGTGTTAATGTGGCAGGTGTAGGGGCTAGTGTGTGTTAATGTGACAGGTGTAGGAGCAAGTGTGTGTTAATGTGGCAGGTGTAGGAGCAAATGTGTGTTAATGTGGCAGGTGTAGGAGGAGGTGTGTGTTAATGTGGCAGGTGTAGGAGGAGGTATGTGTTAATGTGGCAGGTGTAAGAGCAAATGTGTGTTAATGTGGCAGGTGTAGGAGGAGGTGTGTGTTAATGTGGCAGGTGTAGGAGCAAGTGTGTGTTAATGTGGCAGGTGTAGGAGCAAGTGTGTGTTAATGTGGCAGGTGTAGGAGCAAGTGTGTGTTAATGTGGCAGGTGTAGGGGCTAGTGTGTGTTAATGTGACAGGTGTAGGAGCAAGTGTGTGTTAATGTGGCAGGTGTAGGAGCAAATGTGTGTTAATGTGGCAGGTGTAGGAGGAGGTGTGTGTTAATGTGGCAGGTGTAGGAGGAGGTGTGTGTTAATGTGGCAGGTGTAAGAGCAAATGTGTGTTAATGTGGCAGGTGTAGGAGGAGGTGTGTGTTAATGTGGCAGGTGTAGGAGGAGGTGTGTGTTAATGTGGTAGGTGTAGGAGGAGGTGTGTGTTAATGTGGCAGGTGTAGGAGGAGGTGTGTGTTAATGTGGCAGGTGTAGGAGGAGGTGTGTGTTAATGTGGCAGGTGTAGGAGGAGGTGTGTGTTAATGTGGCAGGTGTAGGAGGAGGTGTGTGTTAATGTGGCAGGTGTAGGAGGAGGTGTGTGTTAATGTGGCAGGTGTAGGAGGAGGTGTGTGTTAATGTGGCAGGTGTAGGAGGAGGTGTGTGTTAATGTGGCAGGTGTAGGAGCAAGTGTGTGTTAATGTGGCAGGTGTAGGAGGAGGTGTGTGTTAATGTGGTAGGTGTAGGAGTAAGTCTGTGTTAATGTAACCTGTTGATTAAGACATTCCATAATATTAAAAACTGCTAAGTTAAGAGATGTTTTTCCTTGAGAATCAGAAGACTTAAGTTTGGTCTTTTCCTGAAGGCTGAAGTTTCTTGGAAAGATTGTTTCAGTATCAGAAAATGAAAACAATTATCTAATTGAAAAGAAAGATAGTCAAAGAAGTCACGGGTATTTTAAGGTAATAATTAACAGATGAGACGTAGTCGAGAGGTCCCGAGTTCGTTCATGCTGCAGGATGCAAGCGTTTTGTGGAAAGCTTCATAGCACCTGATGCTTCTGTTCTCTTAAAAATCTCAATGGTTCAGAATGGAGAGACGAGTGACAGACAGCACAAACGCAACAATTATAGCAGAAAATGTAGCGTAATAACACAGCTAGAGATAAAATCACTAGTTAGGGCATAACTATCCCAAAGGAAACAAAAGAGTTATTTTAAATGGGGTTAAGTCAGACTAAGAAAATGCTTTAAGTAGAGTGCCTCAAGGCTCTGTCCTGGGTCTTCTGTTATTCATAAAATATATAAATGATTTAAATTCAGGTTTGACACGCAATATTTTCAAATTGGCCAATAATACAAAAATCTGGATGGTAATAAACAGGGAAAAAAACTCTCTATCCCTTCAAGACGACCTAAATAGGGTTGTGAAATGGTCAAAAGATTGGCAGAAGCAGTTTAATGCTGACAAATGTAAAGTTCTAAAGCTAGGTAATGATGATATAGTTAAAAGATACGAGCTAGATGGTGTTGAGATTGCGAAGTCGGATTGCAAAAGGGATCTGGGAGTTATGTTTAGAAAGAATTTAAAACCTGAAAATCAATGCATAAATGTTCATAATAAGATAAATAGGATACTGGAATTTATTAATCGAAGCGTTAGTAACAAGACACCTGGTGTGGTTCTTCAGGTATATCTCGCTCTGGTTAGGCCCCATTTAGATTATGCAGTTCAGTTTTGGTCGCCGGTCTATAGAATGGATATAAATTATTCACTAGAACGTGTCCAACGTAGGATGACAAAGTTAATCCCCCAAATTAGAAACCTGTCATTTGAAGAAAGATTGACAAAGCTTAATTACATAATCTAGAAAAGTGAAGAATTAGGGGTGATATGATAGAGGTGTACAAGTGGATAAATGGACATAACAAACGGGATATTAATAGGGTATTAAAATGATCAACAAAGACAACATGAAACATTAGATATAAATTAGATAAGTTTAGATTTAGGAGAGATCTGGGGTAAATACTGGTTCAGTAACAGGGTTGTCGATTTGTGGAGCCAATTACCGCGTAAAGTAATAGAAGTAGGATCCCATGATGGTTTCAAACGTAAGTTAGACATATATATGTATGAGATAGGGTGGATATAAATAGGAGCTGCCTCGTATGGGCCAATAAACCTTCCGCAGTTAACTTCTTATGTTCTTAAAATCGGTGGTAATATCTGGAGTTTCAACTAGTAAACGACAACAGGGAGAAGATAGCAAGAACTTGTAGAGAAGAGAAAGATCAAACACCAATGCAATAACAATGTTTGATATGAAAAACTGTCAACAAAATAGTTGATGCAGCTGGTGGAAGGAACCCCGCTGGCATCCTGGCACCGTGCTGGCGTCACTCCCTGCATACCGGGGTCCAAGGCCCATGCTGTATACTCACTCACATTGTGCTGGCAGTACAGGAAAATACAGATATGTTTGTTGTATACTAGTGATATGATCTGTATAATTAACACGATGTGAGAGCGGTTACATAACAACATTAAACTGTCAGGTGATATATACAGCCTAACAAGTGTAGGTAATTAAGAACAGCTGTATAGTTTACTAAGATTATCTATGAGTTTAAGACTGATTACAACTTGTATAATTCCTTACCTGTCTCTGTTGTAGGTTGAAACAAAGCAGTATATTCACACATTGTGATGAACAACTACACTTTGTAATACATATCCACGCCGCTGTCATAATACACTGTTGAGTTATAATCACTAGATATTTTATATTTCAAGGACTGGAGGTTATCGTAATAGATCCTGGCACTTGCCAAACTGTACTTGATCCACAAAACTAAAGCCTCCAAAATCATTAATGATCCGCAATAGATCCGTCACACTAACGAGCGAGACACCAGCCTTCAGCACGCCCAGTCATCACCACTACGCATCACCTCAAGTCATCACGTATGCCGAGAACATTTCCATGAAGAATTCTTGGAAAGCCAGTGAGGCGGTGTTGGCGAGGGAGCGAGGAGAAGCTGCTGGCGTCTGGCAGGAGTCCCGCAGACAACTGTGTAGTGCCTCTCTGCTGTGACCCTGGCCGCCTCCACCCGCCCTCACGACCTCCCATCCGGGAGTAACCCAGCCTCACTCCTGCACCTCCTGCCTCACTCCCTCACCTCCTGCCTCACTCCCTCACCTCCTGCCTCACTCCCTCACCTCCTGCCTCACTCCCTCACCTCCTGCCTCACTACCTCACCTCCTGCCTCACTACCTCACCTCCTGCCTCACTCCCTCACCTCCTGCCTCACTCCTGCCCCTCCTGCCTCACTCCTGCCCCTCCTGCCTCACTCCTGCCCCTCCTGCCTCACTCCTGCCCCTCCTGCCTCACTCCCTCACCTCCTGCCTCACTCCCTCACCTCCTGCCTCACTACCTCACCTCCTGCCTCACTCCCTCACCTCCTGCCTCACTCCTGCCCCTCCTGCCTCACTCCTGCCCCTCCTCCCTCACTCTCGCACCTCCTGCCTCACTCTCGCACCTTCTGCCTCACTCCTGCACCTCATGCCTCACTCCCTCACCTCCTGCCTCACTCTCGCACCTACTGCCTCACTCTCGCACCTTCTGCCTCACTCCTGCACCTCCTGCCTCACTCCCTCACCTCCTGCCTCACTCCCGCATCTCTTGCATCACTCCCGCACCTCCTGCCTCACTCCCGCACCTCCTGCCTCACTCCCGCACCTCCTGCCTCACTCCCGCACCTCCTGCCTCACTCCCGCACCTCCTGCCTCACTCCCGCACCTCCTGCCTCACTCCCGCACCTCCTGCCTCACTCCCGCACCTCCTGCCTCACTCCCGCACCTCCTGCCTCACTCCCGCACCTCCTGCCTCACTCCTGCACCTCCTGCCTCACTCTGCACCTCCTGCCTCACTCCCGCACCTCCTGCCTCACTCCCGCACCTCCTGCCTCACTCCCGCGCCACCTGCCTCACTCCCGCACCACCTGCCTCACTCCCGCACCTCCTGCCTCACTCCCGCACCTCCTGCCTCACTCCCGCACCTCCTGCCTCACTCCCGCACCTCCTGCCTCACTCCCGCACCTCCTGCCTCACTCCCGCACCTCCTGCCTCACTCCCGCACCTCCTGCCTCACTCCCGCACCTCCTGCCTCACTCCCGCACCTCCTGCCTCACTCCCGCACCTCCTGCCTCACTCCCGCACCTCCTGCCTCACTCCCGCACCTCCTGCCTCACTCCCGCACCTCTTGCCTCACTCCTGCACCTCCTGCCTCACTCTCGCACCTCCTGCCTCACTCCCGCACCTCTTGCCTCACTCCTGCACCTCCTGCCTCACTCCCGCACCTCCTGCCTCACTCCCGCACCTCCTGCCTCACTCCTGCACCTCCTGCCTCACTCCTGCACCTCCTGCCTCACTCCCGCACCTCCTGCCTCACTCCTGCACCTTCTTCCTCACTCCCTCACCTCCTGCCTCACTCCTGCACCTCCTGCCTCACTCCCTCACCTCCTGCCTCACTCCCGCACCTCCTGCCTCACTCCTGCACCTCCTGCCTCACTCCCGCACCTCCTGCCTCACTCCTGCACCTCCTGCCTCACTCTCGCACCTTCTGCCTCACTCCCTCACCTCCTGCCTCACTCCCTCACCTCCTGCCTCACTCCCGCACCTCCTGCCTCACTCCTGCACCTCCTGCCTCACTCTCGCACCTCCTGCCTCACTCCCTCACCTCCTGCCTCACTCCCGCACCTCCTGCTTCACTCCTGCACCTCCTGCCTCACTCTCGCACCTCCTGCCTCACTCCCGCACCTCCTGCCTCACTCCTGCACCTCCTGCCTCACTCTCGCACCTTCTGCCTCACTCCCTCACCTCCTGCCTCACTCCCTCACCTCCTGCCTCACTCCCGCACCTCCTGCCTCACTCCTGCACCTCCTGCCTCACTCCCGCACCTCCTGCCTCACTCCTGCACCTCCTGCCTCACTCCCGCGCCACCTGCCTCACTCCCGCACCACCTGCCTCACTCCCGCACCTCCTGCCTCACTCCCGCACCTCCTGCCTCACTCCCGCACCTCCTGCCTCACTCCCGCACCTCCTGCCTCACTCCCGCACCTCCTGCCTCACTCCCGCACCTCCTGCCTCACTCCCGCACCTCCTGCCTCACTCCCGCACCTCCTGCCTCACTCCCGCACCTCCTGCCTCACTCCCGCACCTCCTGCCTCACTCCCGCACCTCCTGCCTCACTCCCGCACCTCTTGCCTCACTCCTGCACCTCCTGCCTCACTCTCGCACCTCCTGCCTCACTCCCGCACCTCTTGCCTCACTCCTGCACCTCCTGCCTCACTCCCGCACCTCCTGCCTCACTCCCGCACCTCCTGCCTCACTCCTGCACCTCCTGCCTCACTCCTGCACCTCCTGCCTCACTCCCGCACCTCCTGCCTCACTCCTGCACCTTCTTCCTCACTCCCTCACCTCCTGCCTCACTCCTGCACCTCCTGCCTCACTCCCTCACCTCCTGCCTCACTCCCGCACCTCCTGCCTCACTCCTGCACCTCCTGCCTCACTCCCGCACCTCCTGCCTCACTCCTGCACCTCCTGCCTCACTCTCGCACCTTCTGCCTCACTCCCTCACCTCCTGCCTCACTCCCTCACCTCCTGCCTCACTCCCGCACCTCCTGCCTCACTCCTGCACCTCCTGCCTCACTCTCGCACCTCCTGCCTCACTCCCTCACCTCCTGCCTCACTCCCGCACCTCCTGCTTCACTCCTGCACCTCCTGCCTCACTCTCGCACCTCCTGCCTCACTCCCGCACCTCCTGCCTCACTCCTGCACCTCCTGCCTCACTCTCGCACCTTCTGCCTCACTCCCTCACCTCCTGCCTCACTCCCTCACCTCCTGCCTCACTCCCGCACCTCCTGCCTCACTCCTGCACCTCCTGCCTCACTCCCGCACCTCCTGCCTCACTCCTGCACCTCCTGCCTCACTCCTGCACCTCCTGCCTCACTCCTGCACCTCCTGCCTCACTCCTGCACCTCCTGCCTCACTCCTGCACCTCCTGCCTCACTCCCGCACCTCCTGCCTCACTCCCGCACCTCCTGCCTCACTCCTGCACCTCCTGCCTCACTCTCGCACCTCCTGCCTCACTCCCTCACCTCCTGCCTCACTCCCGCACCTCCTGCCTCACTCCTGCACCTCCTGCCTCACTCTCGCACCTCCTGCCTCACTCCCGCACCTCCTGCCTCACTCCTGCACCTCCTGCCTCACTCTCGCACCTCCTGCCTCACTCCCGCACCTCCTGCCTCACTCCTGCACCTCCTGCCTCACTCTCGCACCTTCTGCCTTACTCCCTCACCTCCTGCCTCACTCCCTCACCTCCTGCCTCACTCCCGCACCTCCTGCCTCACTCCTGCACCTCCTGCCTCACTCCCGCACCTCCTGCCTCACTCCTGCACCCCCTGCCTCACTCCCGCACCTCCTGCCTCACTCCTGCACCTCCTGCCTCACTCTCGCACCTTCTGCCTCACTCCCTCACCTCCTGCCTCACTCCCTCACCTCCTGCCTCACTCCCGCACCTCCTGCCTCACTCCTGCACCTCCTGCCTCACTCTCGCACCTCCTGCCTCACTCCCGCACCTCCTGCCTCACTCCCGCACCTCCTGCCTCACTCCTGCACCTCCTGCCTCACTCCTGCACCTCCTGCCTAAAGGAATAATAAGGGTGGTAAGACAACATTACAAAGTTGGAGGAGAGAGACAGGACGAGTCACACATGGAGATGATTGGTAAGGCATGGATGGAAATCCGTGGGGAATTGAGGGACCTGAGGGACACTATAAATAAGATGCAGATAGAACTAAGTGCAGAAGAGGAGGATACAATAAATCTAAAATCAGGCCCTCCTCAGACTCTGGCCCAGGCAAACAGCCCCCAGGTAACAGGGATGTAGCAATGGCAGGGACCCCTACAATGGGTGCCACCTTTGATGATATACTGAAGAGCCCCGATGCCATGTCCACAGTCAAGGAAGTTGTAATGAAAGCAGTAATCTCACAGGAGACAGCTTGATGCGCAAACCAGCTAATGGAAAGGAAAAGAACTGTAGTAGTGGTAGGTGTTAAGAAACAAGAGGGTTCCACAAGGGAAAAATGGAGGACTAAGAACAAAGCTGCAGTGTCAGGGATATTAAAGGAGATAGGAATGTAATTGGCTGAACAAGACATAGAACAGTTTTTCCGGATTTGCCAGTACAAGAAAGACAAAGAGATTGATCTAGGTAGTATTCAGGAATGAGACGATCAAAGAGGACATCCTAGTAAAGAAAAGCAAACTGAAACATGCAAGGAATTAGAGAGGTATACCTTTAGAGGGAGAGGGACATGACCAGGGACGTGATAATAAGGGCTGCAGATGCAAGGAAAAAGTGCAGCGAGAGGGAAGGGAGCCATGGAACCTCAGTCTCCAACCCAGCAATCTCAAAGGGGAGTGGGGAACCCAAATCCAGCAATTCAGGAACCCCAGAAGGGGACTCCAACACCCCAGCCCCTTCCCATAGGGCCCCCCTCACCCCCAGCATAAATCTTTCCTTGCCCCTGCACAATGCCCACCATATCACCCAAATCCTCCCTCCCCCCCCTTACCCCAAGTATCCCCTGCTTTCCCATACCCTGGTCTTCTTCCTGCCCCAGGCAGGCCCAGGCAAGACCTAAGCCCTCCATCTCCCACTCCACCCCCTCCCCCACCAAACCCCTGTTAACTACACCACAGGAGAACGTGACCTCTCCCCGAGATGTAGACCAGACCACACACTAGAAGTTGAAGGGACGACGACGTTTCGGCCCGTCCTGGACCATTCTCAAGTCGATTGTCGACTTGAGTCGACAATTGACTTGAGAATGGTCCAGGACGGGCCGAAACATCGTCGTCCCTTCAACTTCTAGTGTGTGGTCTGGTCTACATACTTCAGCCACGTTATTGTGACTCATCGTCTCCCCGAGATATCCCTGCCCCCCCAACCTCAAGCACTCCCTGCCCCATCACCCCAAGGATGTCTTCCTGTCCCAAGCAGGCCTGGGCAAGACCTAAGCCCTCCATCCCCCACTCCACCTCCCCCTGAACCCCTGGCAACTACCTCACAGAAGGATGAGCCTACCAAAGTATAAATACCTATGGAACAACTTCCTACACTTGTGGGGAGGGAGGGTAAAAATGGATATAGGAAAGTGAGCTTCAAGGTAATGTATTGAAACATCGATGGGATTACCAATAAAATGTGATGAGGGAGGTAGCCATGCAAGCAGCTACCTCACAGAAAGCAGCAAGGTGCACTAGTCAGCTGCTAGAAAGAAAAAGATCAGTGATAGTTATAGGCATCGAAGAACAGGAAGGATCCAATAGGCAGGAATGGAATAGCAAGGACAGAGAGGCAGAACATGGGATACTGAAGGGGTTACAGATGGAAGGGGCTGAACAAAACATTGAGAAGGTTTTCAGGTTGGGCTGGTACAACAATGACAGAAACCGACTGGTAAAGGTGGTGTTTACAAACGAGACCACGAAGGAGGTTATTTTAGAAAGGAAGTCATCTGCAGTATGTGGAGGAATACAAGAAAGTATTCCTGCAGAGGGACAGGATGAAGGAGGAGAGAGCCAGGGCAGCAGAGGCAAGGAGGAAGTGCAGGGAGAGAGGAGTAAACCAGGAAATCAAAGCCCCCAATACAACATTCCCAGAAACAAGAGGGGAACCCACAACCAACATCCCAGCAACACCAGAGGGGAGGGCAACACCACCACCCCCCTCTGCATAGAAACCCTCCCTTCCCCTCACCCTATCTGCCCCCACTCAAATGCTCACCCAACCCTCCCTCCTCCCCCCACCCCATTTCGACCCTGTCACCCCCCTCCCCCATTCCCACCATGTCCCCCCTCATGTCTTCTCCCCTCTGTCCCCCCTCCACCTTCATCCCATACCCTCCCTATCCCATTCCCCCCCCCCCTCCTTCTTCACTCAGTATCTCCATGTCCCCCCTATCTCCTTACCCCATACCCTACATGTACCCCCTTCCCTTGAACCCTCACCCCCACCCCAAAATCCTCTAAGACCCTGCAAACCCACTCACAGATCTTCACACCCAGGGAACAGCTTTCCCCACCAGCAGAATGCTTACCAAGAAGGGGGCAAGGAAATGAACAGAAGAAAGTGAGCTTCAAGGCAATGTACACTAACATAGATGGAATTACAAATAAAACAAAACAGAAAATCATAGTAGTAGTCATATATAACCCCCCACCGAACGACAGAAGACGCAGATAGGAATATGATAGAAACAACTTGGCCACCATCAATATAATAGAGAGAGCAGCTTCTGTGGCTAGCAGGAACGGATCTAGACTACTAATCATGGGAGATTTCAACCACGGGAAGATAGATTGGGAGAACAGAGATCCACATGGAGGACCAGACACATGGAGAGCTAAGCTGCTGGACGGGGCAACAAGAAACTTTCTAAGTCAGCACGTCAAGGGACTAACAAGAATGAGAGGATGAACCAGCTTTGCTTGATCTGATATTTACCCTAAATGAGTCGGATATAAAGGAAGTTAAGTTGGAAGCCCCCCTTGGGAATGAGTGATCATAGTGTATTGTGCTTTGAGTACCTGGTTGAGCTAGGAATTATCTCCCCCAAAAAAGAACTGGGAAACAAAGGGTCCATACCGAAAGGGAAACTATGAGGAGATAAATAAATTCCTAAGGGATATGCCATGGGACACAAACTCAAAACTAAGTCCGTACAAGACATGATGGACTATGTCACCCAAAAGTGTCAGGAGGCGGTAAACAGGTTTATCCCGGCCCGACGGTGAAAAACCCGAGAAGCAAACGAAGAATCCGTGGTTTAGTAGGGAATGTATGAAAGCAAAGGAGCTGAACAAAAGGACGTGGAGGAACCTCCGTAATAACAGAACACCAGAAAGTAGAGAGAGATACCAGAGAACCAGGAACGAGTATGTTAGTGTGAGAAGAGCAGCTGAGAAATGGTATGAAAATGATATAGCTAATAAAGCCAAGACCGAACCAAAGCTACTAAACAGTCACATCAGGAGGAAGACAACAGTGAAGGAACAGGTGATGAAACTTAGGATGGGTGAGGACAGGTAGACAGAGAATGACAAAGAGGTATGTGACGAAATCAACGAAAGGTTCCAAGAGGTCTTTACAATACAACAAGGAGAGGTCACAGCGCTAGGAGAGGTGGCAGCAAACCAGGCGACCTTAGAAGGGTTCGAAATTACAAAAGATGAGGTCAAGAAGCACCTATTGGAGCTGGACGTGAGAAAGGCTGTTGGGCCGGACAGAATCTCACCATGGGTATTGAAAGAGTGTGCAGGAGCACTTTGTTTGCCACTCTCCATAGTGTATAGTAGGTCACTGGGAACGGGAGATCTACCAGAAATATGGAAGACGGCTAATGTAGTCCTAATATACAAAAAGGGCGACAGACAAGAGGCACTGAACTACAGGCCAGTGTCCTTAACTTGTGTACCATGCAAGGTGATGGAGAAGATTGTGAGAAAAAACTAGTAACACATCTGGAGAGAAGGGACTTCGTGACAACCCATCAACATGGGTTCAGATAGGGTAAATCTTGCCTTACAGGCTTAATAGAATTCTACGATCAGGTGACAAAGATTAAGCAAGAAAGAGAAGGATGGCTAGACTGCATTTTTTTGGACTGTCGGAAAGCCTTTGACACAGTACCCCATAAAAGGCTGATGCATAAGCTGGAGAAACAGGCAGGAGTAACTGGTAGGGCGCTCCAGTGGATAAAGGAGTACCTAAGCAATAGCAAGCAGAGAGTTACAGTGAGGGGTGAGACCTCAGAATGGCGCGAAGTCACCAGTGGAGTCCCACAGGGCTCTGTACTCGGGCTATCCTGTTTTTGATATACGTAAATGATCTCCCAGAGGGTATAGACTCTTTCCTCTCAATGTTTGCTGACGACGCCAAAATTATAAGAAGGATTAAGACAGAGGAGGACAGCTTGAGGCTTCAAGAAGACCTGGACAAGCTATCTTGAGGTTATCTTGAGATGATTTCGGGGCTTTTTAGTTTCCCCGCGGCCAGGTCCTCGACCAGGCCTCCACCCCCAGGAAGCAGCCCGTGACAGCTGACTAATACCCAGGTACTTATTTTACTGCTAGGTAACAGGGGCATAGGGTGAAAAAAACTCTGCCCATTGTTTCTCGCCGGCGCCTGGGATCGAACCCAGGACCACAGGATCACAAGTCCAGCGTGCTGTCCGCTCGGCCGACCGGCTCCCCTGCAGGAATGCAGGAATGGTTGTTAAAGTTTAACTCAAGCAAATGTAATGTAATGAAGATAGGTGTAGGGACCAGGAGACCAGATACAAGGTATCATTTGGGAGATGAAATCCTGCAAGAGTCAGAGAGAGAAAGACCTGGGGGTTGACATCACGCCAGACCTGTCCCCTGAAGCTCATATCAGGAGGATAACATCAGCGGCATATGCCAGGAGGGCTAATACAAGAATGGCCTTTAGAAACTTGTGTAAGGAATCTTTCAGAACATTATATATCACATATGTCAGACCAATCCTGGAATATGCGGCTCCAGCATGGAGTCCATATCTAGTCAAGCATAAGACTAAACTGGAAAAGGTTCAAAGGTTTGCCACCAGACTAGTACCAGAACTGAGGGGTATGAGCTACGAGGAGAGACTACGGGAATTAAACCTCACGTCACTGGGAGACAGTAGAGTTAGAGGGGACATGATCACCACATACAAGATTCTCAGAGGAATTGATAGGGTAAAGACAGACTTTTTAACACAAGGGGCACACGCACTAGGGGACGCAGGTGGAAATTGAGTGCCCAAATGAGCCATAGAGACGTTAGAAAGAATTTTGTCAGTGTTAGAGTAGTAGACAAATGGAATGCATTAGGAAGTAATGTGGCGGAGGCTGACTCCACACACAGCTTCAAGTGTAGATATGATAGAGCCCAATAGGCTCAGGAACTTGTACACCTGTTGATTGACGGTTGAGAGGCGGGACCAAAGAGC
This sequence comes from Procambarus clarkii, assembly GCF_040958095.1. Lineage (NCBI taxonomy): Eukaryota > Metazoa > Arthropoda > Malacostraca > Decapoda > Cambaridae > Procambarus > Procambarus clarkii. Next base: position 6,935,916 of record NC_091193.1, on the reverse strand, counting down.
TAGAGCTTTACCACCGCAAGCACAATTAGGTAAGTACACACACACACACACACACCACCAACACACACACACACACACACACACACACACACACACACACACACACACACACACACACACACACACACACACACACACCACCAACACACACACACACACACACACACACACACACACACACACACACACACACACACACACACACACACACACACACACACACACACACACACACCACCACCACCACCATAGCCACAACCTCTCAACATCAGTAAGTAACTGTTTTATGAAACAAAGTTATATAATGCAAAATAGACACTAATAAATATTTTTGTTATGGATTATTTTTACATAATATTTCTAATTAAAATTATATTTATGCTGTACATTAATTTACATAAATTATATGTATATTAATTCCATTCATGAAAATCAACTTGAGTCAGACGAGCCTTTCCAAGGTTGATAACATTACAAGTGCTGAACACATTTGTATGAGAATAACATTGCAACAGTGGAGTGCACATGTAAGAGAACTTCATTCCAAAACGGATTGCTTATGTGAAAGAAGTTCCATTCTTGCAAAATATGAATTGATCTGAGAAAATGACATTACTCATTGCATTTCAATCCATACGTTGGACTTGACACCTGTGGGTACGGTAGTGTCGGTTTACTGAGAAGTCTGGCATAACACCGCAGGTAATGAGCGAAGGAAGTACTTGGGAGACAGTAAACACTTTTATTTTGTCTCTGACAGTTATAAACAACATTTTTATTATAAGTAAAAAGTTCGGTACATATCACTAATGACGTTGTGGCCTGTACCTATTTAACATCAATTCCCAATTAACTGAAGAAAGCCATCTTTTCTTGACCAAAACCTGCACAACGACAATCGTCCAGGAGGAAGTTTGTTTCATCAGCCATGATCCTGGACGGCCCCATTACCCTGGTCCCGGACGGCTCTTACAACCCTGCCCTTTGTACTCCATACACACCAAAAGATTCTTTCGCTAGAACTTAGTTTGATCAGAGATCTGGTCTACAGTTGAACAAGCCCCCCACGAGTAGGATTTCTTGCGATGTAGATATCCATGTCATGGTCTGTGCAGCCGTCAGTGTCGTAGCCTGTTAAGGAGTGGGCGGACCCTGCATGACTGTGCCGCGAGGACCCTGCATGACTGTGTCGCGAGGACCCCGCATGACTGTGCCGCGAGGACCCCGCATGACTGTGTCGCGAGGTAGAGCGCTCACCCGACTTGGACCTCTGATGTCGACTCTCGCTGCGGGAAGACTTGGCTCTGGTAAACCTTCTGGCGGTGGTGGAGGTGACCGGAGCGCCCAGCCAGACCTGGCTGGGGCTGACAGGCAGGGACTGTAGCCTCCCAGCACCCAGCTGCGGGGAGCCCAGCGACCCCTGCGACATGCTGAGTTCTGTAAGTAGGACGAGGAATTAATCTACACTTCCAGTCATGTCACATTCAAGCACCATAGTGCACGTGACTGTACAAGCACCATAGTGCACGTGACTGTACAAGCACCATAGTGCACGTGACTGTACAAGCACCATAGTGCACGTGACTGCACAAGCACCATAGTGCACGTGACTGTACAAGCACCATAGTGCACGTGACTGTACAAGCACCATAGTGCACGTGACTGTACAAGCACCATAGTGCACGTGACTGTACAAGCACCATAGTGCACGTGACTGTACAAGCACCATAGTGCACGTGACTGCACAAGCACCATAGTGCACGTGACTGCACAAGCACCATAGTGCACGTGACTGCACAAGCACCATAGTGCACGTGACTGTACAAGCACCATAGTGCACGTGACTGCACAAGCACCATAGTGCACGTGACTGCACAAGCACCATAGTGCACGTGACTGCACTAGCACCATAGTGCACGTGACTGTACAAGCACCATAGTGCACGTGACTCCACTAGCACCATAGTGCACGTGACTGTACAAGCACCATAGTGCACGTGACTGCACAAGCACCATAGTGCACGTGACTGTACAAGCACCATAGTGCACGTGACTGCACAAGCACCATAGTGCACGTGACTGTACAAGCACCATAGTGCACGTGACTCCACTAGCACCATAGTGCACGTGACTGTACAAGCACCATAGTGCACGTGACTGCACTAGCACCATAGTGCACGTGACTGCACAAGCACCATAGTGCACGTGACTGTACAAGCACCATAGTGCACGTGACTCCACTAGCACCATAGTGCACGTGACTGTACAAGCACCATAGTGCACGTGACTCCACTAGCACCATAGTGCACGTGACTGCACAAGCACCATAGTGCACGTGACTGTACAAGCACCATAGTGCACGTGACTCCACTAGCACCATAGTGCACGTGACTGTACAAGCACCATAGTGCACGTGACTGTACAAGCACCATAGTGCACGTGACTGCCCTAGCACCATAGTGCACGTGACTCCACTAGCACCATAGTGCACGTGACTCCACTAGCACCATAGTGCACGTGACTGCACTAGCACCATAGTGCACGTGACTGCACTAGCACCATAGTGCACGTGACTGCACTAGCACCATAGTGCACGTGACTCCACTAGCACCATAGTGCACGTGACTCCACTAGCACCATAGTGCACGTGACTGCACTAGCACCATAGTGCACGTGACTGTACAAGCACCATAGTGCACGTGACTGTACTAGCACCATAGTGCACGTGACTGTACAAGCACCATAGTGCACGTGACTCCACTAGCACCATAGTGCACGTGACTCCACTAGCACCATAGTGCACGTGACTCCACTAGCACCATAGTGCACATGACTGCACTAGCACCATAGTGCACGTGACTGCACTAGCACCATAGTGCACGTGACTCCACTAGCACCATAGTGCACGTGACTCCACTAGCACCATAGTGCACATGACTGCACTAGCACCATAGTGCACGTGACTGCACTAGCACCATAGTGCACGTGACTCCACTAGCACCATAGTGCACGTGACTCCACTAGCACCATAGTGCACGTGACTGTACAAGCACCATAGTGCACGTGACTGCACTAGCACCATAGTGCACGTGATGCGAGCACCCGAACTAGTTCCTACTTGACCTGAAATTAAATGCAATAATATTTTACCGTTATTGATTTTCTTGTGGATATGTTTACCATCCGCGGTGGACCTTTCTGCCCCTCAGGGAATACATCCGCGGTGGACCTTTCTGCCCCTCAGGGAATACATAACATTTGTTCCATAACCATTTTCAATACGTTTTCAAAAATAATGGTTTTGGCTCTGTTGAGAATCAAGTTTTATTAACACCTGCAAAATATATTATGAACTTTGTTATATAGAATTATATTAATAAGTTATTTGTAATGAACATGTCATAATATCCAGATCTTTAACTAAATGTAACTGTGTGTTAAATTACAGTGATTCATGGGGAAAGTACATGATTAGTGTTGCATTCTTCCTGTCGTCTCTGGCGCCAACAGCCAAACTCAACACAAATATCATTGTAAGTGACTTTGGCTAACGTGACCCAGAAGTTGGTGTGGTCGAGAACTAAAGAGTATACATCATACTGACTTTGTTACGCTACGATACTCCTGAGGGTATATTTGTATTCCCAGCCCAGGTCAGCATTGTGTTCCCCAGCCCAGGTCAGCATTGTGTTCCCTAGCCCAGGTCAGCATTGTGTTCCCCAGCCCAGGTCAGCATTGTGTTCCCCAGCCCAGGTCAGCATGATGTTCCTCAGCATAGGTTAGCATGATGAACCCCAGCATAGGTCAGCATGATGTTCCCCAGCCCAGGTCAGCATGATGTTCCCCAGCCCAGGTCAGCATGATGTTCCCCAGCCCAGGTCAGCATGATGTTCTCCAGCCCAGGTCAGCATTGTGTTCCCAAGCCAAGGTCAGCATTGTGTTCCCCAGCTCAGGTCAGCATTGTGTTCCCCAGCCCAGGTCAGCATGACGATCTTCAGCCGAGATCAGCATTATTATGCTGATTATTATGTAAATGATAATAATTAAATTCTCCTATAGAGTTATTAGGCTAACTACAACTAATAGTGGTGAAGTGAGAAAGGGATTAGCTGCCGAGCTGGACTGGATATATCCCATCCGGAGACATCCAGAGAATTAGTCACATTGTCGCCTCTTGGTTGGTTGTGTTTAGTCCACTGGCAACCCTAAGTTGAAGCGACTGGCTCTCGGTTGACTCTCTCCACGCTGAGGAAAGCAAACACAGTAACCACTGCAACGCTGATATTTCACTTCACCTAATTTAGCAGTCTCCGTGGCGTAGTGGTAAGACACTCGCCTGGCGTTCCGCGAGCACTATGTCATGGGTTCGTATCCTGGCCGGGGAGGAGTTACTGGGCGCAATTCCTTAACTGTAGCTTCTGTTTAACTCAACAGTAAAATGGGTACTTGGTTGAAAAAACGATTCTTCGCGGCAGGGGATCGTATTCCAGGGACCTGCCCGAAACGCTACGCGTACTAGTGGCTGTACAAGAATGTAACAACTCTTGTATATATCTCAAAAAAAAAAAAAATTGAAATGAATGAAATAATTCCCAATGTTGAATTAAACTTACTGCGGGATTTTAGATCCCATGTATCTTGACGACCGGTTAACCCCAATAATAAAATATGGCCACAAATTATTACTGAAGTCTACGTGAACCGACCGAACATGTGTTGCCGAGGTGCATGGAGATAGCAGTAACGTCTAGGAGTCGTAGCACTTTGGACGACTCAAATATTAGACGATACTAATTTGCAAGCTCCGGTAGAGACCTTTTTGAGCCCCTCTCTCGGTGAGAGCCCGCGAAATAAGTCACGCTATTCAATTTTATCCTGTTCACAAACAAAATATCTCCGTCGTTTTACGCTCTAATAATTTAGAGCGAATACCAGAGAACAATTTTCCATTGTTCTTATCACTGGGTCGAAGAGTTTGTAAGTTAAAGTACATATACGGAGCTGTGTACGTGACGTCACTTTTATTCCAACTGGGAATCAGCTGATCACGGATGAGGAAATTCCACCGTGGGAAGGAGGTATAATTTATTCTAACTAAATCAAATCGATTTCTAAGCTAAATTACAACGCAAATAAAGCAGATTTTAGACTAGGTTTAATTTAGAGTGATATAAAGAGTTCTTCACCGTGGCGGGGCGGCTGAGGCATCAGCCGACCATGGCTAGTAGGAAACATTTGTCATGCCACACAGAAATCACAATAGCGTGATGCATCACATGAATCCACGGCCCTTGTGGATTTGCTCATGTGTCATGTTCCCCGCACTAGAATGTAGAATCTATATAAATAAAATTGGCAATGTTCATTTGTTCATAATCGCTAATCTTCGAAACTTCTTTACCGATTGCTTTGAAATTTTGACACAACGTTGCTTTCGAATAGGGGCGTGTTTTTATATACCTACTATATACATGCCTCACCTGTGACAGGAAAAAACGTTCTTTTTAAAAAAAACAGCGCCATCTGTTGGACGTAAGAGCAACACGCTGTAATCTTCGAAAGTTCTTCACCAATTGCTTTGAAATTTTGACACAATGTTCTATTCGAATTCGCACACGTTTTTATATACCTACTACATATATGCCACCCCTATGACAGGTAAAAACATTTTTTTCAAAAAAACAGCATCATCTGTTGCACGTAATAGCAACACACACACTATACTAAATGTCTTATGATTTCATTTCAGTGTTTCCAATTGCATTGAATTTTCATAGATTTTGTGTGACTTTTCAATTATTTTGTCTGATATTGCGTTGGAATTGAGCTGTGCTGTTTACGATATCGTTTATTTCATAATTATAAGTATAGTTGCCACACCTGTGACAGGTAAAAACATTCTTTTCTTTTAAGAAACAACGCCATGTGTTGCACGTAGCAGCAACTCACACTATCCAAAATAGGTTACAATTCCATTTCAATGTTTCCGATTGCACTGACAAATTTAATTTTCATAGATTTTGATTTATTTTCATTTATTTAATTACTAGCAGGACCTGGCCACACGTTGCTGTGGCTCAGCAACGCATGTTCGTTGCTGAGCCACAGCAACCTTCCCCTGTCCCCCAGGCCTCCTCACCATTCCCCACTCCACCATCCCCTCTTCCTTCCCACCATGCCCCACTCCCCTGTCCCTTTGTCCTCCCCTCCATTCTTCATTCCCGCATACCCTCGTCCCCACCATCCCAAACTCCCCCGTCCCCTCGTCCTTCTCCACCATTACCCCCTTCCTTGTCCCCTCGTCCTCCCCACCATCTCTCACTTCCGTTCCCTCATCATCCCCACCATTCCCCACTCCCTCGTCCGATGCCTTCCCAAATGGTCTGATGTTCCCATCAGAAAATTGGGAACATCAAGTGACCTGATGTTCCCATCACTAAAATATAAGAAAAACAGTTAAAAAATGAAATGAAAATATGAAAAAAATAAAAAAATCAACTATACTTACGAAATGAACGGTATGGTAAACAACACAGCTCAATTCCAATGCAATTCACACAAAATAATTAAATAAAAATGAAAATAAATCAAAATCTATGAAAATTCAATTTATCAATGCAATCTGAAACATTGAAATGGAATTGTAACATATGTAGTACAGCATGTGTGTTGCCCTTACATGCAACAGATGGCGCTGTTTTTCAAGAAAAGCATAGTTTTACCTGTCACAGGTGTGGCATCTATACTTATAATTACGAAATGAACGGTATGGTAAACAACACAGCTCAATTCCAACACAATGTCACATAAAATAATTAAATAAAAAACAAAATAAATCGAAATCTATTAAAATAAAATTTTTCAATGTAATCAGAAACACTGAAATGGAATTCGTGGCATATTTAGTATAGTGAACATGTTACTATTATGTGCAACAGATGGCGCTGCTTTTTAAAAACGCATGTTTTTACCTGTCACAGGGGTGGCATCTATATAGTAGGTATATAAAAAGACGCGCATATGCGAATGCAACGTTGTGTCAAAATTTCAAAGCAAGTAGTGAAGAACTTTTGGAGATTACAGCCTGTGTTGCTCTTCCAACGTCCAACAGATGGCGCTGTTTAAAAAAAAAAATGTTTTTTCCTGTCACAGGTGAGGCATGTATATAGTAGATATATAAAAAAGACGCGCCTATTCGAATGCAATGTTGTGTGAAAATTTCAAAGCAATCGGTGAAGAACTTTCGGAGATTAGCGATTTTAAACAAACGAACTTTTCCATTTTTTGTTTTATATAGATTTTGTGTGACATTGCACTGGAATTGTTGTTAACCGTATCGTTCATGTCGTGAGTATAGATCATTTCTTTATATTTTAACTGTTTTTATTTCGTTTTTTTTTAACTGTTGTTCATATATTTCAGTGATGGGAACATCAGATCATTTGGAATGCATCGGACGAGGGAGTGAGGAATGAGGGTAGGACGAGGGGATGGGAGTGGGGGGGATAGTGGGGAGGACGAGGGAACAGGGGAGGGGGGGGTAATGGTGGGGAGGACGAGGGGACGGTGAAGTAGGGGATGGTGGCGACGAGGGAACAGGGGGAATGTAGACTGGTGGGAGGACAAGAGGGACAGGGAGTGGGGAATGTTTGGGTGGACAAGGGGACAGGGGAGGGGGGGGGGGTTGTGGAATGGTTGGGGGACACATGCGTTCCTGAGCCACAGCAACGCGTAGCCGGGTACAGCTAGTTATTAATAAAGTTACTGTCCTAACACAAGGCATTTACATTGCTCTGCTAGAGGTTAGTAATTGGGGAGTCGGAAACTTCCGACACCCCAGTCTAGGTCAGCATGATGAACCCCAGCCCAGGTTAGCATGATGAACCCCATCCCAGGTCAGCATGATGAACCCCAGCCCAGGTCAGCATGATGAACCCCAGCCCAGGTTAGCATGATGAACCCCAGCCCAGGTCAGCATGATGAACCCCAGCCCAGGTTAGCATGATGAACCCCAGCCCAGGTCAGCATGATGTTCCCTAGCCCAGGTTAGCATGATGAACCCCAGCCCAGGTCAGCATGATGAACCCCATCCCAGGTTAGCATGATGAACCCCAGCATAGGTCAGCATGATGTTCCCCAGCATAGGTCAGCATGATGTTCCCCAGCATAGGTCAGCATAATGTTCCCCAGCATAGGTCAGCATGATGAACCCCAGCATAGGTCAGCATAATGTTCCCTCTTGTGTTAACCTTGTGTAGTGAGGTGGAGTGCTGGCATGAAGGCATGGGTTGAAGTAGCAGCCAGGGCCGAGTATGACCTGTGACCTCCGGCCACGGAGTGAGACCGTGAAGGGTGACGTAGCGATGCTTGAGAGATGTGCGACCTCGCGTCCTCCGACACGAACCCGTTGTTGACGGAACCTGTCCAAGGAGTAAATAGTTCATGCGAGCTCTTGAAATTCGTCAATCAACAGGAGTAACCAAGCCAAGAAGACCATACTAGTACCTATAATGTATGCTCCTTGTATTAACAGTACAATATACCTTTTTGTATATAAATAAGTAAATAAATAGTATAACAACAGTTCCTGAAGAGGCTATATTAAATCATAGTGAAAGCGTCGCACGAGGCTGTGACACAAGCTAGCAGTTGCCACACAATTATTGCAACATTTTAGCATAACGTTCCCTGGAAACACAAACCGAAACTGTCTCTATTTTCCGCTTGTTACAACTTGTAATAAAGTTGTTACATCTTGGCTTAACGTGTTTATGACGTATTAGAACGTTGTTACAACTTGCTATATTGGTTGTTATAACTGGTTAGGAGGTGTTAAAACTTATTCGAACGTTGTACCAACGTCGCAGTTTCAGTGTGTGTTTGGAGTTAACTCACCTTTCTCCATGTGATACATCCGGGCTCTGGGAATGGACCTCTGTGAGTACATGGAGACACAGTCCCAGTCAGGTCTGGTGCCCCTGCCCAGCGTGCCCAGGGAGGCCAGGGGTGGAGAGCCAGGGCTCAGTATGGCCGGGTCCCCCTGCTTGGCCTGTTGGCCGCCCTGGCCCCTGCTGCAGCAGATGAAGGCCGTCACGGCCAGGATCACTGTGCCACAGATGGCGGCCGACGCCGCTATGATGATGGTGTCCATGTGGGTGGTTGAGGTCAGTGTCATCTGTATCTCTCGGCACTGTGATGGTGTCACTCTGTCGACACACAATACTGTGATGGTCTTACACTGTCATCACACAACACTGTGATGGTGTCACTGTCAACACACAATACTGTGAAGGTCTTACACTGTCAACACACAACACTGTGATGGTCCCACACTGTCAACACACAACACTGTGATGGTCCAACACTGTCAACACACAACACTGTGAAGGTCCAACACTGTCAACACACAACACTGTGATGGCGTCACTCTGTCAACACACAACACTGTGATGGTCCCACACTGTCAACACACAACACTGAAGGTCCCACACTGACAACACACAACACTGTGATGGTCCAACACTGTCAACACACAACACTGAAGGTCCCACACTGTCAACACACAACACTGAAGGTCCCACACTGTCAACACACAACACTGAAGGTCCCACACTGTCAACACACAACACTGAAGGTCCCACACTGTCAACACACAACACTGAAGGTCCCACACTGTCAACACACAACACTGAAGGTCCCACACTGTCAACACACAACACTGTGAAGGTCCCACACTGTCAACACACAACACTGAAGGTCCAACACTGTCAACACACAACACTGTGAAGGTCCAACACTGTCAACACAAAACACTGTGAAGGTCCAACACTGTCAACACACAACACTGTGAAGGTCCCACACTGTCAACACACAACACTGTGAAGGTCCCACACTGTCAACACACAACACTGAAGGTCCCACTCTGTCAACACACAACACTGAAGGTCCCACACTGTCAACACACAACACTGTGATGGTCCAACACTGTCAACACAAAACACTGTGAAGGTCCCACACTGTCAAAACACAACGCTGATGGTCCAACACTGTCAACACACAACACTGTGAAGGTCCCACACTGTCAACACACAACACTGAAGGTGCCACACTGTCAACACACAACACTGAAGGTCCAACACTGTCAACACACAACACTGAAGGTCCCACACTGTCAACACACATCACTGAAGGTCCCACACTGTCAACACACAACACTGTGATGGTCCCACACTGTCAACACAACACTGTGATGGTCCCACACTGTCAACACACAACACTGTGATGGTCCCATACTGTCAACACACAACACTGATGGTCCAACACTGTCAACACACAACACTGTGAAGGTCCAAAACTGTCAACACACAACACTGAAGGTCCCACACTGTCAACACACAACACTGTGAAGGTCCAACACTGTCAACACACAACACTGAAGGTCCCACTCTGTCAACACACAACACTGATGGTCCAACACTGTCAACACACAACACTGTGAAGGTCCAAAACTGTCAACACACAACACTGAAGGTCCCACACTGTCAACACACAACACTGTGAAGGTCCAACACTGTCAACACACAACACTGTGATGGCGTCACTCTGTCAACACACAACACTGTGATGGTCCCACACTGTCAACACACAACACTGAAGGTCCCACACTGACAACACACAACACTGTGATGGTCCAACACTGTCAACACACAACACTGAAGGTCCCACACTGTCAAAACACAACGCTGATGGTTCAACACTGTCAACACACAACACTGTGAAGGTCCCACACTGTCAACACACAACACTGAAGGTGCCACACTGTCAACACACAACACTGAAGGTCCAACACTGTCAACACACAACACTGAAGGTCCCACACTGTCAACACACATCACTGAAGGTCCCACACTGTCAACACACAACACTGTGATGGTCCCACACTGTCAACACAACACTGTGATGGTCCCACACTGTCAACACACAACACTGAAGGTCCCACACTGACAACACACAACACTGTGATGGTCCAACACAGTCAACACACAACACTGAAGGTCCCACACTGTCAACACACAACACTGAAGGTCCCACACTGTCAACACACAACACTGAAGGTCCCACACTGTCAACACACAACACTGAAGGTCCCACACTGTCAACACACAACACTGAAGGTCCCACACTGTCAACACACAACACTGAAGGTCCCACACTGTCAACACACAACACTGTGAAGGTCCCACACTGTCAACACACAACACTGAAGGTCCAACACTGTCAACACACAACACTGTGAAGGTCCAACACTGTCAACACAAAACACTGTGAAGGTCCAACACTGTCAACACACAACACTGTGAAGGTCCCACACTGTCAACACACAACACTGTGAAGGTCCCACACTGTCAACACACAACACTGAAGGTCCCACTCTGTCAACACACAACACTGAAGGTCCCACACTGTCAACACACAACACTGTGATGGTCCAACACTGTCAACACAAAACACTGTGAAGGTCCCACACTGTCAAAACACAACGCTGATGGTCCAACACTGTCAACACACAACACTGTGAAGGTCCCACACTGTCAACACACAACACTGAAGGTGCCACACTGTCAACACACAACACTGAAGGTCCAACACTGTCAACACACAACACTGAAGGTCCCACACTGTCAACACACATCGCTGAAGGTCCCACACTGTCAACACACAACACTGTGATGGTCCCACACTGTCAACACAACACTGTGATGGTCCCACTATGTCAACACACAACACTGTGATGGTCCCATACTGTCAACACACAACACTGATGGTCCAACACTGTCAACACACAACACTGTGAAGGTCCAAAACTGTCAACACACAACACTGAAGGTCCCACACTGTCAACACACAACACTTGAAGGTCCAACACTGTCAACACACAACACTGAAGGTCCCACTCTGTCAACACACAACACTGATGGTCCAACACTGTCAACACACAACACTGTGAAGGTCCAAAACTGTCAACACACAACACTGAAGGTCCCACACTGTCAACACACAACACTGTGAAGGTCCAACACTGTCAACACACAACACTGTGAAGGTCCAACACTGTCAACACACAACACTGTGAAGATCGAACACTGTCAACACACAACACTGTGAAGGTCCAACACTGTCAACACACAACACTGTGATGGTCCACACTGTCAACACACAACATTGAAGGTCCAACACTGTCAACACACAACACTGTGAAGGTCCCACGCTGTCAACACACAACACTGTGAAGGTCCAACACTGTCAACACACAACACTGTGATGGTCCAACACTGTCAACACACAACACTGAAGGTCCAACACTGTCAACACACAAAACTGTGATGGTCCCACACTGTCAACACACAACACTGAAGGTCCCACACTGTAAACACACAACACTGAAGGTCCCACACTGTCAACACACAACACTGAAGGTCTCACACTGTCAACACATAACACTGAAGGTCCCACACTGTCAACACACAACACTGAAGGTCCCACACTGTCAACACACAACACTGTGAACGTCCCACACTGTCAACACACAACACTGTGAAGGTCCAACACTGTCAACACACAACACTGAAGGTCCCACACTGTCAACACACAACACTGTGATGGTCCAACACTGCCAACACACAACACTGTAAAAGTCCTACACTGTCAACACACAACACTGTGAAAGCTCCAACACTGTCAACACACAACACTGTGATGGTTCCAACACTGCCAACACACAAACACTGTAAAGGTCCCACACTGTCAACACACAACACTGTGATGGTCCCACACTGTCAACACACAACACTGTGATGGTCGCACACTGTCAACACACAACACTGTGATGGTCCCACACTGTCAACACACAACACTGTGATGGTCCCACACTGTCAACACACAACACTGTGAAAGTCCAACACTGTCAACACACAACACTGTGATGGTCCCACACTGTCAACACACAACACTGTGAAGGTCCAACACTGTCAACACACAACACTGTAATGGTCCAACACTGTCAACACACAACACTGAAGGTCCAACACTGTCAACACACAACACTGTGATGGTCCCACACTGTCAACACACAACACTGTGATGGTCCCACACTGTCAACACACAACACTGTGATGGTCCCACACTGTCAACACACAACACTGTGAAGGTCCAACACTGTCAACACACAACACTGTGATGGCGTCACTCTGTCAACACACAACACTGTGATGGTCCCACACTGTCAAGCACACAAACACTGAAGGTCCCACACTGTCAACACACAACACTGTGATGGTCCAACACTGTCAACACACAACACTGAAGGTCCAACACTGTCAACACACAACACTGAAGGTCCCACACTGTCAACACACAACACTGAAGGTCCCACACTGTCAACACACAACACTGAAGGTCCCACACTGTCAACACACAACACTGAAGGTCCCACACTGTCAACACCAACACTGTGATGGTCCCCACTGTCAACACAACAACACTGTGAAGGTCCCACACTGTCAACACACAACACTGAAGGTCCAACACTGTCAACACATAACACTGTGAAGGCTCCAACACTGTCAACACACAACACTGTGAAGGTCCAACACTGTCAACACAAAACACTGTATGATGGTCAACACTGTCAACACACAACACTGTGAAGTTCCCCACACTGTCATCACACAACACTGTGAAGGTCCCACACTGTCAACACACAACACTGAAGGTCCCACTCTGTCAACACACAACACTGTGATGGTCCAACACTGTCAACACACAACCGTGGATGGTCCAACACTGTCAACACAAAACACTGTGAAGGTCCACACTGTCAAAAACACAACACTGATGGTCCAACACTCTCAACACACAACACTGTGAAGGTCCCACACTGTCAACACACAACAATTGAAGGTTGCCACACTGTCAACACACAACACTGAAGGTCCAACACTGTCAACACACAAACACTGAAGTCCCACACTGTCCAACACACAACACTGAAGGTCCACACTGTCAACACACAACACTGTGATGGTCCCACACTGTCAACACACAACACTGTGATGGTCCCACCACTGTCAACACACAACACTGTGATGGTCCCATACTGTCAACACACAACACTGATGGTCCAACACTGTCAACACACAACACTGTGAAGTCCAAAACGGTCAACACACAAACACTGACGGTCCCACACTGTCAACACCACAAACACTGTGAAGGTCCAACACTGTCAACACAGAACACTGAAGGTCCCACTCTGTCAACACACAACACTGATGGTCCAACACTGTCAACACACAACACTGTGAAGGTCCAAAACTGTCCAACAACACACTACTGAAGGTCCACACTGTCAACACACAACACTGTGAAGGTTCCAGCATTCACTGAACAACACAACACTGTGAAGGTCCACAACACTGTCAACAACACACCCAGCGTGTGAAGGTCCAACACTGTCAACACACAACACTACGTGAAGGTCCAACACTGTCTCTCAACACCACAACACTGTGATGATCCAACACTGTCAACACACAACACTGAAGGTCCAACACTGTCAACACACAACACTGTGAAGGTCCTACGCTGTCAACACACAACACTGTGAAGGTCCAACACTGTCAACACACAACACTGTGATGGTCCAACACTGTCAACACACAACACTGAAGGTCCAACACTGTCAACACACAACACTGTGATTGTCCCACACTGTCAACACACAACACTGAAGGTCCCACACTGTAAACACACAACACTGAAGGTCCCACACTGTCAACACACAACACTGAAGGTCTCTCACTGTCAACACATAACACTGAAGGTCCCACACTGTCAACACACAACACTGAAGGTCCCACACTGTCAACACACAACACTGTGATGGTCCCACACTATCAACACACACACTGTGAAGGTCCCACACTGTCAACACACAACACTGTGAAGGTCCCACACTGTCAACACACAACACTGTGAAGGTCCCACACTGTCAACACACAACACTGTGAATGGTCCAACACTGTCCAACACACAACACTGTAAAGGTCCACACTCGTCAACACACAAACACTGAAGTGGTCCCACACTGTCAAACACACATACACTGGAAGGTCCCTACACTGTCAAACACACAACACTGTAAGGTCCAACTACTGTCAACACACAAACACTGGGACAGGTCCTCCACTGTCAAACACACCAACACTGTGTAAGGTCCACACTGTCAACACAACAACACTGTGAAGGTCCCACATCTGTCAACACACAACACTGGTGAAGGTCCAACTACTGTCAACACACAACACTTTAAGGTCCAATACCTGTCAACCAACAGGCACATGTGATAGTCCCTACACTGGTCCACACACAACACTGTGAAGGTCCCACACTGTCAACATACACAACACTGTTAGGTCCCCAATAACTGTCAACATCACAACCTGTGAAGGTCTCCACCCTGTCAACACACAACACTGAAGTGGTCCCACACTGTCCAACCACACAAACACTGTAAAGGTCCCACACTGTCAACACACATACACTGTAAGGTCCCACACTGTCAACACACAACACTGAAGGTCCCACACTGTCAACACACAACACTGAAGGTCCAACACTGTCAACACACAACACTGAAGGTCCAACACTGTCAACACACAACACTGAAGGTCCAATACTGTCAACACACAACACTGTGATAGTCCTACACTGTCAACACACAACACTGAAGGTCCCACACTGTCAACATACAACACTGTGATGGCCCAATACTGTCAACACACAACACTGCGATGGTCCTACACTGTCGACACACAACACTGAAGGTCTCACACTGTCACACACAACACTGTAAGGTCCTACTCTGTCAACACACAACACTGAAGGTCCCACACTGTCAACACACAACACTGAAGGTCCAACACTGTCAACACACAACACTGAAGGTCCAACACTGTCAACACACAATACTGAAGGTCCCACACTGTCAACACACAACACTGAAGGTCCCACACTGCTAGCACACAACACTGTGATAGTCCTACACTTTCAACACACAACACTGAAGGTCCCACACTGTCAACACACAACACTGTGATGGTCCTACACTGTCAACACACAACACTGAAGGTCCAACACTGTCAACATACAACACTGTGATGGTCCAACACTGTCAACACACAACACTGTGATGGTCCAACACTGCCAACACACAACACTGTAAAGGTCCAACACTCTCAACACACAACACTGTGATGGTCCCACACTGTCAACACACAACACTGAAGGTCCCACACTGTCAACACACAACACTGTGAAGGTCCAACACTGTCAACACACAACACTGTGAAGGTCCCACACTGTCAACACACAACACTGTGATGGTCCAACACTGTCAACACACAACACTGTGAAGGTCCCACACTGTCAACACACAACACTGTGAAGGTCCAACACTGTCAACACACAACACTGTGAAGGTCCAACACTGTCAACACACAACACTGTGAAGGTCCCACACTGTCAACACACAACACTGTGAAGGTCCAACACTGGTCAACCAACACAACACTGTGAAGGGTCCAACCACTGTCCAACACACAGAACTGTGAAGGGGTCCCACACTGTCAACACACAACACTGTGATGGTCCGAACACTGTCCAACACAACAACACTTGTTGAAAGGTCCAACACTGTCAACACACAACACATGTGAAGGTCCCACACTGTCAACACACACACTGAAGTCCCACACTGTCACCACAACAACTGTGAAGGTCCAAACACTGTCAACACACAACACTTGAAGGTCACACACTGTCACACACAACACTGAAGGTCCAACACTGTCAAAACACAACACTGTGATGGTCCAACACTGTCAACACACAACACTGTGATGTCCCACACTGTCAACTACACAACACTGGAAGGTCCAACACTGTCAACACACAACACTGTGATGGTCCCAACACTGTCAACACACAACACTGTGAAGGTCCAACACTGTCAACACACAGAACACTGTGATGGTCCAACACTGTCAAACACACACACTGTGATGGTCCAACACTGTCAACACACAACACTGTGAAGGTCCAACACTGGTCAACACACACAACACTGTTAAGTCCAACACTGTCCAACACACAACACTGTGAAGCTCCAACACTGTCAACACACAACACTGTGATGGTTCAAGACACTGCCACAACACACAACACTGTAAAGGTCCCACACTGTCAACACACAACACATGTGATGGTCCCACACTTGTCAACACACAGACACTGTGATGGTCGCACACTGTCAACACACAACACTGTGATGGTCCCACACTGTCAACAACACAACACTGTGATGGTCCCACACTGTCAACACACAACACTGTGAAAAGTCCAACACTGTCAACACACAACACTGTGATGGTCCCACACTGTCAACACACAACACTGTGAAGGTCCAACACTGTCAACACACAACACTGTGATGGTCCAACACTGTCAACACACAACACTGAAGGTCCAACACATGTCAACACACAACACTGGGATGGTCCCACACTGTCAACACAACAACACTGTGATTGTCCCACACTGTCAACACACAACACTGTGATGGTCCCACACTGTCAACACACAACACTGTGAAGGTCCAACACTGTCAACACACAACACTGTGATGGCGTCACTCTGTCAACACACAACACTGTGATGGTCCCACACTGTCAGCACACAACACTGAAGGTCCCACACTGTCAACACACAACACTTTGATGGTCCAACACTGTCAACACACAACACTGAAGGTCCAACACTGTCAACACACAACACTGAAGGTCCCACACTGTCAACACACAACACTGAAGGTCCCACACTGTCAACACACAACACTGAAGGTCCCACACTGTCAACACACAACACTGAAGGTCCCACACTGTCAACACACAACACTGAAGGTCCCACACTGTCAACACACAACACTGTGAAGGTCCCACACTGTCAACACACAACACTGAAGGTCCAACACTGTCAACACATAACACTGTGAAGATCCAACACTGTCAACACACAACACTGTGAAGGTCCAACACTGTCAACACAAAACACTGTGATGGTCCAACACTGTCAACACACAACACTGTGAAGGTCCCACACTGTCATCACACAACACTGTGAAGGTCCCACACTGTCAACACACAACACTGAAGGTCCCACTCTGTCAACACACAACACTGTGATGGTCCAACACTGTCAACACACAACACTGTGATGGTCCAACACTGTCAACACAAAACACTGTGAAGGTCCCACACTGTCAAAACACAACACTGATGGTCCAACACTCTCAACACACAACACTGTGAAGGTCCCACACTGTCAACACACAACACTGAAGGTGCCACACTGTCAACACACAACACTGAAGGTCCAACACTGTCAACACACAACACTGAAGGTCCCACACTGTCAACACACAACACTGAAGGTCCCACACTGTCAACACACAACACTGTGATGGTCCCACACTGTCAACACACAACACTGTGATGGTCCCACACTGTCAACACACAACACTGTGATGGTCCCATACTGTCAACACACAACACTGATGGTCCAACACTGTCAACACACAACACTGTGAAGGTCCAAAACGGTCAACACACAACACTGAAGGTCCCACACTGTCAACACACAACACTGTGAAGGTCCAACACTGTCAACACAGAACACTGAAGGTCCCACTCTGTCAACACACAACACTGATGGTCCAACACTGTCAACACACAACACTGTGAAGGTCCAAAACTGTCAACACACATTACTGAAGGTCCCACACTGTCAACACACAACACTGTGAAGGTCCAACACTGTCAACACACAACACTGTGAAGGTCCAACACTGTCA
Source organism: Procambarus clarkii (assembly GCF_040958095.1). Classification (NCBI taxonomy): domain Eukaryota; kingdom Metazoa; phylum Arthropoda; class Malacostraca; order Decapoda; family Cambaridae; genus Procambarus; species Procambarus clarkii. The sequence continues at coordinate 6,916,950 of NC_091193.1, read as the reverse complement.
ACACACAACACTGTGAAGGTCCAACACTGTCAACACACAACACTGTGAAGGTCCAACACTGTCAACACACAACACTGTGATGGTCCAACACTGTCAACACACAACACTGAAGGTCCAACACTGTCAACACACAACACTGTGAAGGTCCTACGCTGTCAACACACAACACTGTGAAGGTCCAACACTGTCAACACACAACACTGTGATGGTCCAACACTGTCAACACACAACACTGTGAAGGTCCAACACTGTCAACACACAACACTGTGAAGGTCCAACACTGTCAACACACAACACTGTGATGGTCCAACACTGTCAACACACAACACTGAAGGTCCAACACTGTCAACACACAACACTGTGAAGGTCCTACGCTGTCAACACACAACACTGTGAAGGTCCAACACTGTCAACACACAACACTGTGATGGTACAACACTGTCAACACACAACACTGAAGGTCCAACACTGTCAACACACAACACTGTGATAGTCCCACACTGTCAACACACAACACTGAAGGTCCCACACTGTAAACACACAACACTGAAGGTCCCACACTGTCAACACACAACACTGAAGGTCTCTCACTGTCAACACATAACACTGAAGGTCCCACACTGTCAACACACAACACTGAAGGTCCCACACTGTCAACACACAACACTGTGATGGTCCCACACTATCAACACACAACACTGTGAAGGTCCCACACTGTCAACACACAACACTGTGAAGGTCCCACACTGTCAACACACAACACTGTGAAGGTCCCACACTGTCAACACACAACACTGTGAAGGTCCAACACTGTCAACACACAACACTGAAGGTCCCACACTGTCAACACACAACACTGTGATGGTCCCATACTGTCAACACACAACACTGATGGTCCAACACTGTCAACACACAACACTGTGAAGGTCCAAAACGGTCAACACACAACACTGAAGGTCCCACACTGTCAACACACAACACTGTGAAGGTCCAACACTGTCAACACAGAACACTGAAGGTCCCACTCTGTCAACACACAACACTGATGGTCCAACACTGTCAACACACAACACTGTGAAGGTCCAAAACTGTCAACACACATTACTGAAGGTCCCAACCTGTCAACACACAACACTGTGAAGGTCCAACACTGTCAACACACAACACTGTGAAGGTCCAACACTGTCAACACACAACACTGTGAAGGTCCAACACTGTCAACACACAACACTGTGAAGGTCCAACACTGTCAACACACAACACTGTGATGGTCCAACACTGTCAACACACAACACTGAAGGTCCAACACTGTCAACACACAACACTGTGAAGGTCCTACGCTGTCAACACACAACACTGTGAAGGTCCAACACTGTCAACACACAACACTGTGATGGTCCAACACTGTCAACACACAACACTGAAGGTCCAACACTGTCAACACACAACACTGTGATTGTCCCACACTGTCAACACACAACACTGAAGGTCCCACACTGTAAACACACAACACTGAAGGTCCCACACTGTCAACACACAACACTGAAGGTCTCTCACTGTCAACACATAACACTGAAGGTCCCACACTGTCAACACACAACACTGAAGGTCCCACACTGTCAACACACAACACTGTGATGGTCCCACACTATCAACACACAACACTGTGAAGGTCCCACACTGTCAACACACAACACTGTGAAGGTCCCACACTGTCAACACACAACACTGTGAAGGTCCCACACTGTCAACACACAACACTGTGAAGGTCCAACACTGTCAACACACAACACTGAAGGTCCCACACTGTCAACACACAACACTGTGAAGGTCCCACACTGTCAACACACAACACTTAAGGTCCAATACTGTTAACACACAACACTGTGATAGTCCTACACTGTCAACACACAACACTGTGAAGGTCCCACACTGTCAACACACAACACTGAAGGTCCCACTCTGTCAACACACAACACTGAAGGTCCAATACTGTCAACACACAACACTTAAGGTCCAATACTGTCAACACACAGCACTGTGATAGTCCTACACTGTCAACACACAACACTGAAGGTCCCACACTGTCAACATACAACACTGTGATGGCCCAATACTGTCAACACACAACACTGCGATGGTCCTACACTGTCAACACACAACACTGAAGGTCCCACACTGTCAACACACAACACTGTAAAGGTCCCACACTGTCAACACACAACACTGTAAAGGTCCCACACTGTCAACACACAACACTGAAGGTCCCACACTGTCAACACACAACACTGAAGGTCCAACACTGTCAACACACAACACTGAAGGTCCAACACTGTCAACACACAACACTGAAGGTCCAATACTGTCAACACACAACACTGTGATAGTCCTACACTGTCAACACACAACACTGAAGGTCCCACACTGTCAACATACAACACTGTGATGGCCCAATACTGTCAACACACAACACTGCGATGGTCCTACACTGTCGACACACAACACTGAAGGTCTCACACTGTCAACACACAACACTGTAAAGGTCCTACTCTGTCAACACACAACACTGAAGGTCCCACACTGTCAACACACAACACTGAAGGTCCAACACTGTCAACACACAACACTGAAGGTCCAACACTGTCAACACACAACACTGAAGGTCCCACACTGTCAACACACAACACTGAAGGTCCCACACTGCTAGCACACAACACTGTGATAGTCCTACACTTTCAACACACAACACTGAAGGTCCCACACTGTCAACACACAACACTGTGATGGTCCTACACTGTCAACACACAACACTGAAGGTCCAACACTGTCAACATACAACACTGTAAAGGTCCAACACTCTCAACACACAACACTGTGATGGTCCCACACTGTCAACACACAACACTGAAGGTCCCACACTGTCAACACACAACACTGTGAAGGTCCAACACTGTCAACACACAACACTGTGAAGGTCCCACACTGTCAACACACAACACTGTGATGGTCCAACACTGTCAACACACAACACTGTGAAGGTCCCACACTGTCAACACACAACACTGTGAAGGTCCAACACTGTCAACACACAACACTGTGAAGGTCCAACACTGTCAACACACAACACTGTGAAGGTCCCACACTGTCAACACACAACACTGTGAAGGTCCAACACTGTGAAGGTCCAACACTGTCAACACACAGCACTGTGAAGGTCCCACACTGTCAACACACAACACTGTGATGGTCCAACACTGTCAACACACAACACTGTGAAGGTCCAACACTGTCAACACACAACACTGTGAAGGTCCCACACTGTCAACACACAACACTGAAGGTCCCACACTGTCAACACACAACTGTGAAGGTCCAACACTGTCAACACACAACACTGAAGGTCCAACACTGTCAACACACAACACTGAAGGTCCAACACTGTCAAAACACAACACTGTGATGGTCCAACACTGTCAACACACAACACTGTGATGGTCCCACACTGTCAACACACAACACTGAAGGTCCAACACTGTCAACACACAACACTGTGATGGTCCAACACTGTCAACACACAACACTGTGAAGGTCCAACACTGTCAACACACAACACTGTGATGGTCCAACACTGTCAACACACAACACTGTGATGGTCCAACACTGTCAACACACAACACTGTGAAGGTCCAACACTGTCAACACACAACACTGTGAAGGTCCAACACTGTCAACACACAACACTGTGAAGGTCCAACACTGTCAACACACAACACTGTGAAGGTCCAACACTGTCAACACACAACACTGTGAAGGTCCAACACTGTCAACACACAACACTGTGAAGGTCCAACACTGTCAACACACAACACTGTGATGGGAGTGAACAGAAAAGTTGGTAATAGGGAAACAGAGAAGGGAAGGTTGCGGAAGGAGTGAGTGGGAGGGTGAGAATGTGTAGGAGTGACATACTAAGTAGGTTAGGTAAGGTCGATGTTTTCTATGAAGCTTTTCAAGGGAAACTATTATGTTTACCCCGGGCACTACCGGGTACAAGCAGGTGAGAGACTCACGTGTAAGGAGTGAGGGGCAGGTGGTGGAGGGTGACCACACACACGACCAGACACTCGTGCGCCGGCACGTTCTTGATCTTGAACTCTCGCTCCAACCACGACAGCGGGGGTCCCACCTGTTAGGTACCCCTTACCATTACTATTAACACTACCAACATCTCACCACAACAACCCGCGACATGGATATATTTAGCACAAACCTCTCAGAGTGTCATTACGTGTGACCCCTTGTTGTTAGGTACGGGCAGGGGAGGTACTGGCAGGGTAGGTACTGGCAGGGTAGGTACTGGTAGGGTAGGTACTGGCAGGGTGGGTACTGGCAGGGGTTCTTGCATGGTAGGTACAGGCAGGGTGGGTACTGGCAGGGTAGGTTCTGGCAGGGTAGGTATTGGCAGGGTAGGTACTGGCAGGGTAGGTACTGGCAGGGTGGGTACTGCCAGGGGTTCTTGCATGGTAGGTACAGGCAGGGTAGGTACTGGCAGGGTAGGTTCTGGCAGGGTAGGTACTGGCAGGGTAGGTACTGGTAGGGTAGGTACTGGCAGGGTGGGTACTAGCAGGGTAGGTACTGGCAGGGGTTCTTGCATGGTAGGTACAGGCAGGGTGGGTACTGGCAGGGTAGGTACTGGCAGGGTAGGTACTGGCAGGGGTTCTTGCATGGTAGGTACAGGCAGGGTGTGTACTGGCAGGGTAGGTATTGGCAGGGTAGGTACTGGCAGGGTAGGTACTGGCAGGGTAGGTACTGGCAGGGTAGGTACTGGCAGGGTAGGTATTGGCAGGGTAGGTACTGGCAGGGTAGGTACTGGCAGGGTGGGTACTGGCAGGGTAGGTACTAGCAGGGTGGGTACTGTAGGGTAGGTACTGTAGGGTAGGAACAGGCAGGGTAGGTACTGGCAGGGTAGGTACTGGCAGGGTAGGTACTGGCAGGGTAGGTACTGGCAGGGTAGGTACTGACAGGGTGGGTACTGGCAGGGGTTCTTGCATGGTAGGTACAGGCAGGGTGGGTACTGGCAGGGTAGGTTCTGGCAGGGTAGGTACTGGCAGGGTAGGTACTGGCAGGGTAGGTACTGGCAGGGTGGGTACTGGCAGGGGTTCTTGCATGGTAGGTACAGGCAGGGTAGGTACTGGCAGGGTAGGTACTGGTAGGGTAGGTACTGGCAGGGTGGGTACTGGCAGGGTAGGTACTGGCAGGGGTTCTTGCATGGTAGGTACAGGCAGGGTGGGTACTGGCAGGGTAGGTACTGGCAGGGTAGGTACTGGCAGGGGTTCTTGCATGGTAGGTACTGGCAGGGGTTCTTGCATGGTAGGTACAGGCAGGGTGGGTACTGGCAGGGTAGGTATTGGCAGGGTAGGTACTGGCAGGGTAGGTACTGGCAGGGTAGGTACTGGCAGGGTAGGTACTGGCAGGGTAGGTATTGGCAGGGTAGGTACTGGCAGGGTAGGTACTGGCAGGGTGGGTACTGGCAGGGTAGGTACTAGCAGGGTGGGTACTGTAGGCTAGGTACTGTAGGGTAGGTACTGGCAGGGTAGGTACTGGCAGGGTAGGTACTGGCAGGGTAGGTACTGGCAGGGTAGGTACTGGCAGGGTAGGTATTGGCAGGGTAGGTACTGGCAGGGTAGGTACAAGCAGGGTAGGTTCAGGCAGGGTAGGTACTGGCAGGGTAGGTACTGGCAGGGTAGGTACTGGCAGGGTAGGTACTGGCAGGGTAGGTACTGTAGGGTAGGTACTGGCAGGGTAGGTACTGGCAGGGTAGGTACTGGCAGGGTAGGTACAGGTAGGGTAGGTACTGGCAGGGTAGGTACTGTAGGGTAGGTACTGGCAGGGTAGGTACTGGCAGGGTAGGTACTGGCAGGGTAGGTACTGGCAGGGTAGGTACAGGCAGGGTATGTACTGGCAGGGTAGGTACTGGCAGGGTGGGTATTGGCTGGGTAGGTACTGGCAGGGTGGGTATTGGCAGGGTAGGTACTGGCAGGGTGGGTATTGGCAGGGTAGGTACTGGCAGGGTAGGTACTGTAGGGTAGGTACTGGCAGGGTAGGTACTGTAGGGTAGGTACTAGCAGGGTAGGTACTGTAGGGTAGGTACTGTAGGGTAGGTACTGTAGGGTAGGTACTGGCAGGGTAGGTACTGTAGGCTAGGTACTAGCAGGGTAGGTACTGTAGGGTAGGTACTGTAGGGTAGGTACTGTAGGGTAGGTACTGGCAGGGTAGGTACTGTAGGGTAGGTACTGTAGGGTAGGTACTGTAGGGTAGGTACTGGCAGGCTAGGTACTGGCAGGGTAGGTACTGTAGGGTAGGTACTAGCAGGGTAGGTACTGTAGGGTAGGTACTGTAGGGTACGTACTGTAGGGTAGGTACTGGCAGGGTAGGTACTGTAGGGTAGGTACTAGCAGGGTAGGTACTGTAGGGTAGGTACTGTAGGGTAGGTACTGTAGGGTAGGTACTGGCAGGGTAGGTACTAGCAGGGTAGGTACTGGCAGGGTAGGTACTGTAGGGTAGGTACTGTAGGGAAGGTACTGTAGGGTAGGTACTGGCAGGGTAGGTTCTGTAGGGTAGGTACTGGCAGGGTAGGTACTGTAGGGTAGGTACTGTAGGGTAGGTACTGTAGGGTAGGTACTGGCAGGGTAGGTACTGTAGGGTAGGTACTGTAGGTTAGGTACTGTAGGGTTGGTACTGTAGGGTAGGTACTGGCAGGGTAGGTACTGTAGGGTAGGTACTAGCAGGGTAGGTACTGTAGGGTAGGTACTGTAGGGTTGGTACTGTAGGGTAGGTACTGTAGGGTAGGTACTAGCAGGGTAGGTACTGGCAGGGTAGGTACTGTAGGGTAGGTACTAGCAGGGTAGGTACTATAGGGTAGGTACTGTAGGGTAGGTACTGGCAGGGTAGGTACTGTAGGGTAGGTACTAGCAGGGTAGGTACTGTAGGGTAGGTACTGTAGGGTAGGTACTGTAGGGTAGGTACTGTAGGGTAGGTACTGTAGGGTAGGTACTGGCAGGGTAGGTACTAGCAGGGTAGGTACTGGCAGGGTAGGTACTGTAGGGTAGGTACTGTAGGGTAGGTACTGTAGGGTAGGTACTGTAGGGTAGGTACTGGCAGGGTAGGTACTGTAGGGTAGGTACTGGCAGGGTAGGTACTGTAGGGTAGGTACTCTAGGGTAGGTACTGTAGGGTAGGTACTGGCAGGGTAGGTACTATAGGGTAGGTACTGTAGGGTAGGAACTGTAGGGTAGGTACTGTAGGGTAGGTACTGTAGGGTAGGTACTGGCAGGGTAGGTACTGTAGGGTAGGTACTGTAGGGTAGGTACTGGCAGGGTAGGTACTGTAGGGTAGGTACTAGCAGGGTAGGTACTGTAGGGTAGGTACTGTAGGGTAGGTACTGTAGGGTAGGTACTGGCAGGGTAGGTACTAGCAGGGTAGGTACTGTAGGGTAGGTACTGTAGGGTAGGTACTGTAGGGTAGGTACTGTAGGGTAGGTACTGGCAGGGTAGGTACTAGCAGGGTAGGTACTGGCAGGGTAGGTACTGTAGGGTCGGTACTGTAGGGTAGGTACTGTAGAGTAGGTACTGTAGGGTAGGTACTGTAGGGTAGGTACTGGCAGGGTAGGTACTGTAGGGTAGGTACTGTAGGTTAGGTACTGTAGGGTAGGTACTGTAGGGTAGGTACTGGCAGGGTAGGTACTGTAGGGTAGGTACTAGCAGGGTAGGTACTGGCAGGGTAGGTACTGTAGGGTAGGTACTAGCAGGGTAGGTACTATAGGGTAGGTACTGTAGGGTAGGTACTGGCAGGGTAGGTACTGTAGGGTAGGTACTAGCAGGGTAGGTACTGTAGGGTAGGTACTGTAGGGTAGGTACTGTAGGGTAGGTACTGTAGGGTAGGTACTGTAGGGTAGGTACTGGCAGGGTAGGTACTAGCAGGGTAGGTACTGGCAGGGTAGGTACTGTAGGGTAGGTACTGTAGGGTAGGTACTGTAGGGTAGGTACTGTAGGGTAGGTACTGGCAGGGTAGGTACTGTAGGGTAGGTACTGGCAGGGTAGGTACTGTAGGGTAGGTACTCTAGGGTAGGTACTGTAGGGTAGGTACTGGCAGGGTAGGTACTATAGGGTAGGTACTGTAGGGTAGGTACTGTAGGGTAGGTACTGTAGGGTAGGTACTGTAGGGTAGGTACTGGCAGGGTAGGTACTGTAGGGTAGGTACTGTAGGGTAGGTACTGGCAGGGTAGGTACTGTAGGGTAGGTACTAGCAGGGTAGGTACTGTAGGGTAGGTACTGTAGGGTAGGTACTGTAGGGTAGGTACTGGCAGGGTAGGTACTAGCAGGGTAGGTACTGTAGGGTAGGTACTGTAGGGTAGGTACTGTAGGGTAGGTACTGTAGGGTAGGTACAGGCAGGGTAGGTACTAGCAGGGTAGGTACTGGCAGGGTAGGTACTGTAGGGTCGGTACTGTAGGGTAGGTACTGTAGAGTAGGTACTGTAGGGTAGGTACTGTAGGGTAGGTACTGGCAGGGTAGGTACTGTAGGGTAGGTACTGTAGGGTAGGTACTGTAGGGTAGGTACTGGCAGGGTAGGTACTGTAGGGTAGGTATTGGCAGGGTAGGTACTGGCAGGGTAGGTATTGGCAGGGTAGGTATTGGCAGGGTAGGTATTGGCAGGGTAGGTACTGTAGGGTAGGTACTGGCAGGGTAGGTACTGGCAGGGTAGGTACTGTAGGGTAGGTACTGTAGGGTAGGTACTGTAGGGTAGGTACTGGCAGGGTAGGTAGTGTAGGGTAGGTACTGTAGGGTAGGTACTGTAGGGTAGGTACTGGCAGGGTAGGTACTGTAGGGTAGGTACAGGCAGGGTAGGTACTGGCAGGGTAGGTACTGTAGGGTAGGTACTGGCAGGGTAGGTACTGTAGGGTAGGTACTGGCAGGGTAGGTACTGGCAGGGTAGGTACTGTAGGGTAGGTACAGGCAGGGTAGGTACTGGCAGGGTAGGTACAGACAGGGTAGGTACAGGCAGGGTAGGTACTGGCAGGGTAGGTACAGACAGGCTAGGTACAGGCAGGTTAGGTACAGGCAGGTTAGGTACAGGCAGGGTATGTACAGGCAAAGTATGTACAGGCAGGGTATGTACAGGCTGGCTAGGTACAGGCAGCTTTGGTACAGGCAGGTTAGGTATAGGCAGGCTAGGTACAGCCAGGGTAGGTAAGGCAGGTTAGGTACAGGCAGGGTAGGTACAGGCTGGCTACGTACAGGCAGCTTTGGTACAGGCAGGTTAGGTACAGGAAAGATAGGTAAGGCAGGGTATGTACAGGCTGGCTACGTACAGGCAGGCTAGGTACAGGCAGGTTAGGTACAGGAAAGATAGGTAAGGCAGGGTATGTACAGGCTGGCTAGGTACAGGCAGCTTTGGTACAGGCAGGATAGATATAGGAAGGCTAGGTACAGGCAGGTTAGGTACAGGCAGGCTAGGTACAGGCAGGGTAGGTACAGGCAGGTTAGGTACAGGCAGGGTAGGTACAGGCGGGTTAGGTACAGGCAGGCTAGGTACAGACAGGCTAGGTACTGGCAGGGTATGTACAGGCAAAGTATGTACAGGCAGGGTATGTACAGGCAGGGTATGTACAGGCTGGCTAGGTACAGGCAGCTTTGGTACAGGCAGGTTAGGTACAGGAAAGATAGGTAAGGCAGGGTATGTACAGGCGGGCTAGGTACAGGCAGCTTTGGTACAGGCAGGTTAGGTAAAGGCAGGCTAGGTACAGGCAGGTTAGGTACAGGCAGGGTAGGTACAGGCAGGTTAGGTACAGGCAGGTTAGGTACAGGCAGGCTAGGAACAGGCAGGCTGGGTACAGGTAGGCTAGGTACAGGCTGGTTAGGTACAGGCAGGCTAGGTACAGGCTGGTTAGGTACAGGCTGGCTAGGTACAGGCTAGCTAGGTACAGGCAGGCTAGGTACAGGCGGGCTAGGTACAGGCAGGTTACGTACAGGCAGGCTAGGTACAGGTAGGCGAGGTAAAGGCTGGTTAGGTAAAGGCTGGTTAGGTACAGGCAGGCTAGGTACAGACAGGCTAGGTACAGGCTGGCTAGGTACAGGCGGGGTAGGTACAGGAAGGTTAAGTACAGGCAGGCTAGGTACAGGCAGGGTATGTATAGGCAGGGTAGGTAAAGGCAGGCTAGATACAGGTTGGCTAGGTACAGGCAGGCTAGGTACTGGCAGGTTAGGTACAGGCAGGTTAGGAACATGCTGGCTAGGTACAGGCAGGATAGGTACAAGCAGGTTAAGTACAGGCAGGCTAGGTACAGGCAGATTAAGTACAGGCAGGCTAGGTACCGGCAGGTTAGGTACAGACAGGCTAGGTACAGGCAGGTTAGGTACAGGCAGGCTAGGTACAGGCAGGCTACGTACAGGCAGGTTAAGTACAGGCAGGTTAAGTACAGGCAGGCTAGGTACAGGCAGGTTAGGTACAGGCAGGTTAGGTACAGGCAGGTTACGTACAGGCTGGTTAGGTACAGGCAGGCTAGGTACTGGCTGGCTAGGTACAGGCAGGCTAGGTACAGGCAGGCTAGGTATAGGCAGGTTAGATACAGACAGGCTAGGTAAAACCAGGTTAGGTTCAGGCAGGCTAGGTACAGGCAGGCTAGGTACAGGCAGGCTAGGTACAGGCAGGCTAGGTACAGGCAGGCTAGGTACAGGCAGGCTAGGTACAGGTAGGGTAGGTACAGGCAGGCTAGGTACAGGCAGGCTAGGTACAGGCTAGCTAGGTACAGGTAGGTTAGGTACAGACAGGCCAGGTACAGGCAGGTTAGGTACAGGCAGGCTAGGTACTGGCTGGTTATTAACAGACAGGCAAGTTAGGTACAGGCAGGATAGGTTCAGGCAGGTTAGGTACAGACAGGCTAAGTACAGGCAGGTTAGGTACAGGCAGGGTAGGTACAGGCAGGGTAGGTACAGGCAGGGTAGGTACAGGCAGGCTAGGTACAGGCAGGTTAGGTACAGACAGACTAGGTACAGGCAGGTTAGGTACAGACAGGCCAGGTACAGGCAGGTTAGGTACAGGCAGGCTAGGTACTGGCTGGTTAGGTACAGACAGGCTAGGTACAGGCAGGTTAGGTACAGGCAGGTTAGGTACAGGCCGGCTATGTACAGGCAGGCTAGGTACAGGCAGGCTAGGTACAGGTAGGGTAGGTACAGGCAGGCTAGGTACAGGCAGACTAGGTACAGGCAGGATAGGTACAGACAGGCTAGGTACAGGCATACTAGGTACAGGCAGGATAGGTACAGACATGCTAGGTACAGGCAGGTTAGGTCCAGGCAGGTTAGGTACAGGCCGGCTATGTACAGGCAGGCTAGGTACAGGCAGGCTAGGTACAGGTAGGGTAGGTACAGGCAGGCTAGGTACAGGCTAGCTAGGTACAGGCAGGCTAGGTACAGGCAGGCTAGGTACAGGCAGGCTAGGTACAGGTAGGGTAGGTACAGGCAGGTTAGGTACAGGCTAGCTAGGTACAGGCAGGCTATGTACAGGCAGGCTAGGTACAGGCAGGCTAGGTACAGGCAGGCTAGGTACAGGTAGGGTAGGTACAGGCAGGCTAGGTACAGGCAGGCTAGGTACAGGCAGGCTAGGTACAGGCAGGCTAGGTACAAGCAGGATAGGTACAGGCAGGCTAGGTACAGGCAGGTTAGGTACAGGTAGGCTAGGTACAGGCAGGTTAGGTGCAGGCAGGCTAGGTACAGGCAGGCTAGGTACAGGCAGGCTATGTACAGGCAGGTTAGGTACAGGCCGGCTATGTACAGGCAGGCTAGGTACAGGCAGGCTAGGTACAGGCAGGCTAGGTACAGGCAGGCTATGTACAGGCAGGTTAGGTACAGGCCGGCTATGTACAGGCAGGCTAGGTACAGGCAGGCTAGGTACAGGTAGGCTATGTACAGGCAGGCTAGGTACAGGCAGGTTAGGTACAGGCAGGCTAGGTACAGGCAGGCTAGGTACAGGCAGGTTAGGTACAGGCAAGTTAGGTACAGGCAAGTTAGGTACAGGCAGGCTAGGTACAAGCAGGCTACGTACAGGCAGGATAGGTTTATATCCAAAGTCAACTGTCTCATAACACTGAGTGGTATAAGAGGACCAAGATGGTTAAGTGGTGGTAATACGAGGAAGATGTCCAGTAACTACACTCTCTTAACATTATATTTGTAAAAAATGACGTCTATCCCCGGATGGATTAGAGTTGGAAATACACGTTAATACCACTACGAGTGAAATTCCTTTGGTTGTGATATGATTAAGTACATGTACTTAAATTCAGCTCTAGATGTTATAAATAGGATAAATTTGGTTAAATTTGACTGAATTTAGATGGGAATAGGTTAATCTTTGTTATATTAGGGAAATTTTGCACAGCCTAGATCATTATCTCATGGTGTACAGCCTGGAGGTTATCTCATGGTCTACAGCCTGGAGATTATCTCATGGTTTACAGCCTGGAGGTTATCTCATGGTCTACAGCCTGGAAGTTATCTCATGGTTTACAGCCTGGAGATTATCTCATGGTTTACAGCCTGGAGGTTATCTCATGGTCTACAGCCTGGAAGTTATCTCATGGTTTACAGCCTGGAGATTATATCATGGTTTACAGCCTGGAGGTTATCTCATGGTTTACAGCCTGGAGGTTATCTCATGGTCTACAGCCTGGAGGTTATCTCATGGTTTACAGCCTGGAGGTTATCTCATGGTCTACAGCTTGGAGGTTATCTCATGGTCTACAGCCTGGAGGTTATCTCATGGTCTACAGCCTGGAGGTTATCTCATGGTTTACAGCCTGGAGGTTATCCCATGGTCTACAGCCTGGAGGTTATCTCATGGTCTACAGCCTGGAGGTTATCTCATGGTCTACAGCCTGGAGGTTATCTCATGGTCTACAGCTTGGAGGTTATCTCATGGTCTACAGCCTGGAGGTTATCCCATGGTCTACAGCCTGGAGGTTATCTCATGGTCTACAGCCTGGAGGTTATCTCATGGTCTACAGCCTGGAGATTATCTCATGGTCTACAGCCTGGAGATTATCTCATGGTCTACAGCTTGGAGGTTATCCCATGGTCTACAGCCTGGAGGTTATCTCATGGTCTACAGCCTGGAGGTTATCTCATGGTCTACAGCCTGGAGATAATCTCATGGTCTACAGCCTGGAGGTTATCTCATGGTCTACAGCCTGGAGGTTATCTCATGGTCTACAGCCTGGAGGTTATCCCATGGTCTACAGCCTGGAGGTTATCTCATGGTCTACAGCCTGGAGGTTATCTCATGGTCTACAGCCTGGAGATTATCTCATGGTCTACAGCCTGGAGATTATCTCATGGTCTACAGCTTGGAGGTTATCCCATGGTCTACAGCCTGGAGGTTATCTCATGGTCTACAGCCTGGAGGTTATCTCATGGTCTACAGCCTGGAGATAATCTCATGGTCTACAGCCTGGAGGTTATCTCATGGTCTACAGCCTGGAGGTTATCTCATGGTCTACAGCCTGGAGATAATCTCATGGTCTACAGCCTGGAGGTTATCTCATGGTCTACAGCCTGGAGGTTATCTCATGGTCTACAGCCTGGAGGTTATCTCATGGTCTACAGCCTGGAGGTTATCTCATGGTCTACAGCCTGGAGGTTATCTCATGGTCTACAGCCTGGAGGTTATCTCATGGTCTACAGCCTGGAGGTTATCCCATGGTCTACAGCCTGGAGGTTATCTCATGGTCTACAGCCTGGAGGTTATCTCATGGTCTACAGCCTGGAGATTATCTCATGGTCTACAGCCTGGAGATTATCTCATGGTCTACAGCTTGGAGGTTATCCCATGGTCTACAGCCTGGAGGTTATCTCATGGTCTACAGCCTGGAGGTTATCTCATGGTCTACAGCCTGGAGATAATCTCATGGTCTACAGCCTGGAGGTTATCTCATGGTCTACAGCCTGGAGGTTATCTCATGGTCTACAGCCTGGAGATAATCTCATGGTCTACAGCCTGGAGGTTATCTCATGGTCTACAGCCTGGAGGTTATCTCATGGTCTACAGCCTGGAGGTTATCTCATGGTCTACAGCCTGGAGGTTATCTCATGGTCTACAGCCTGGAGGTTATCTCATGGTTTACAGCCTGGAGGTTATCTCATGGTCTACAGCCTGGAGGTTATCTCATGGTCTACAGCCTGGAGGTTTGAACATAACAGTAAGAGGTGATCTCATTAGTGCAGTGTACTGGCCGGGAGAGTTTAATGAGTTAACACAGCTCGGTGTGCTTGTGTGTACTCACCTAGATGTACTCACCAAGTTGTGCTTGCAGGGGTTGAGCTCTGGCTCTTTGGTCCCGCCTCTCAACTGTCAATCAAGTGATGTACAGGTTCTTGAGCTTACTAGACTTTATCATACTCTATCATACATACTGCATGCTGTACACAATACACATATGTATGATGTTTATGCTGTACACAATACACCTGTATTGTGTTTATGTTGTACGCAGCTCACATATGTATGGTGTTTATGCTATAAACAATACACATATGTATGGTGTGTATGCTGTACATCATACACCTATATTTTAGCACCAAACCTTGCACTCATTCTTGCAATGGATGGGTTTAGCCAGGGTAGGAACTGGTAAACTTTTACAGCAGAAACTGCCAGCTAAAACTTGATATAGTCATACATCTGGCATGGGACATTGTTGAATGATTACTGTCAGGATATTTGGGATGGGACGGGGGATGGAATGGTGCCCCATTACTTGGACGGTCGGGGATTGAACTTTGACCTGCATGAAGCGAGATCGGACCAGCCTCGCCTGAGTGTGAGTGTTTGGACGTACACACTCACACTCATGTCTGGCGTGAGTGTGAGTGCCTGGACGTACACACTCACTCTCATGCCTGGCGTGAGTGTGAGTGCCTGGATGTACACACTCACACCCATGCCTGGCGTGAGTGTGAGTGTTTGGACGTACACACTCACTCTCATGCCTCGCCTGAGTGTGAGTGCCTGGACGTACACACTCACACTCACGCCTGGCGTGAGTGTGAGTGCCTGGACGTACACACTCACACCCATGCCTGGCGTGAGTGTGAGTGCCTGGACGTACACACTCACACCCATGCCTAGCGTGAGTGTGAGTGCCTGGACGTACACACTCACACCCATGCCTGGCGTGAGTGTGAGTGTTTGGACGTACACACTCACACTCATGCCTGGCGTGAGTGCCTGGACGTACACACTCACATCCATGCCTGGCGTGAGTGTGAGCACCTGGACGTACACACTCACACCCATGCCTGGCGTGAGTGTGAGTGCCTGGACGTACACACTAACACCCATGCCTGGCGTGAGTGTGAGTGCCTGGACGTACACACTCACACCCATGCCTGGCGTGAGTGTGAGTGCCTGGACGTACACACTCACACTCATGCCTGGCGTGAGTGCCTGGACGTACACACTAACACCCATGCCTGGCGTGAGTGTGAGTGTTTGAACGTACACACTCACACTCATGCCTGGCGTGAGTGCCTGGACGTACACACTAACACCCATGCCTGGCGTGAGTGTGAGTGTTTGGACGTACACACTCACACTCATGCCTGGCGTGAGTGCCTGGACGTACACACTCACACCCATGCCTGGCGTGAGTGTGAGTGTTTGGACGTACACACTCACACTCATGCCTGGCGTGAGTGCCTGGACGTACACACTAACACCCATGCCTGGCGTGAGTGTGAGTGCCTGGACGTACACACTCACACTCATGCCTGGCGTGAGTGTTTGGACATACACACTAACACCCATGCCTGGCGTGAGTGTGAGTGCCTGGACGTACACACTCACACTCATGCCTGGCGTGAGTGCCTGGACGTACACACTAACACCCATGCCTGGCGTGAGTGTGAGTGCCTGGACGTACACACTCACACCCATGCCTGGCGTGAGTGTGAGTGCCTGGACGTACACACTCACACTCATGCCTGGCGTGAGTGTGAGTGCCTGGACGTACACACTCACACTCATGCCTGGCGTGAGTGTGAGTGCCTGGACGTACACACTCACACCCATGCCTGGCGTGAGTGTGAGTGCCTGGACGTACACACTCACACCCATGCCTGGCGTGAGTGTGAGTGCCTGGACGTACACAGGCTCAGCCTCTTACAAGCCAACAGCACATACATGTATCACACAGTTGATAAAGCTTGCCTTAAGAGCGGTGACAACCACTGACCTTAAAGTTGGTGTCCCCGAAGAGCCTGTAGACGACCCTGAAGCCCTGGGAGTGAGAGTCCTCGGTACTCCAGCGGATGACGACTGAG
Source organism: Procambarus clarkii (assembly GCF_040958095.1). Lineage (NCBI taxonomy): Eukaryota > Metazoa > Arthropoda > Malacostraca > Decapoda > Cambaridae > Procambarus > Procambarus clarkii. The sequence continues at coordinate 6,900,577 of NC_091193.1, read as the reverse complement.
TGGTCGTGTCGGTACGCCTCCTGCACCCTCACCTCACGCTCAAGCATCTTAACAAGCACATAGCATCTTAACAAGCACATAGTATCTTAACAAGCACATAGCATCTTAACAAGCACATAGCATCTTAACAAGCACATAGCATCTTAACAAGCACATAGTATCTTAACAATTAGAACAATAAGCGAGCCCAATCCTAGACAGCATACTGCACCCTGTTATGTTAACACAATGTTAGGCGTTTTAAATTTGATGTTAAAAAGTTTATGTTAACATTCGTATAGGCTCACACAGACTAATATGAACTAATGAACTATGATACTATGATAATAATATATATCATAATTTCCAGTGTTGAGGGACTCACGTGGTGGTGGTCGGGCCGTTGAGCTTGGGCACCACCGAGGAAGGTGTCTAGGGGCGGTGCTGGGCTGCTCCTGAGCACCAGGGGCGGTGCTGGGCTGCTCCTGAGCACCAGGGGCGGTGCTGGGCTGCTCCTGAGCACCAGGGGCGGTGCTGGGCTGCTCCTGAGCACCAGGGGCGGTGCTGGGCTGCTCCTGAGCACCAGGGGCGGTCTGAGTGTCGCTGAAGGCACAGGCTGAGAGGCAGGACGGTCTAGCCGCACCTGGGACCTGGCGGGGAGCAGCTCTGAGGGAACACTGAAGATCGGAGGAGTCCTGGCCACACTGGGGTCCCCGCCGCCTGTCCTGGCCACACTGGAGTCCCCGCCACCTGTCCTGGCCACACTGGAGTCCCCGCCGCCTGTCCTGGCCACACTGGGGTCCCCGCCACCTGTCCTGGCCACACTGGGGTCCCCGCCACCTGTCCTGGCCACACTGGGGTCCCCGCCGCCTGTCCTGGCCACACTGGGGTCCCCGCCACCTGTCCTGGCCACACTGGGGTCCCCGCCGCCTGTCCTGGCCACACTGGGGTCCCCGCCACCTGTCCTGGCCACACTGGGGTCCCCGCCACCTGTCCTGGCCACACTGGGGTCCCCGCCACCTGTCCTGGCCACACTGGGGTCCCCGCCGCCTGTCCTGGCCACACTGGGGTCCCCGCCGCCTGTCCTGGCCACACTGGGGTCCCCGCCGCCTGTCCTGGCCACACTGGGGTCCCCGCCGCCTGTCCTGGCCACACTGGGGTCCCCGCCGCCTGTCCTGGCCACACTGGGGTCCCCGCCGCCTGTCCTGGCCACACTGGGGTCCCCGCCACCTGTCCTGGCCACACTGGGGTCCCCGCCGCCTGTCCTGGCCACACTGGGGTCCCCGCCGCCTGTCCTGGCCACACTGGGGTCCCCGCCGCCTGTCCTGGCCACACTGGGGTCCCCGCCGCCTGTCCTGGCCACACTGGGGTCCCCGCCACCTGTCCTGGCCACACTGGGGTCCCCGCCACCTGTCCTGGCCACACTGGGGTCCCCGCCACCTGTCCTGGCCACACTGGGGTCCCCGCCGCCTGTCCTGGCCACACTGGGGTCCCCGCCACCTGTCCTGGCCACACTGGGGTCCCCGCCGCCTGTCCTGGCCACACTGGGGTCCCCGCCGCCTGTCCTGGCCACACTGGGGTCCCCGCCGCCTGTCCTGGCCACACTGGGGTCCACACTTCCCATGCCCTCGTTATCAGGATGGATTAACGTTATCTGTTAGGAAGAGTTTAGATGGAAACTATGGAGAGGTGTTGCTGAAAACTTGTATCTTTTATGTCAAGCATTTAGACAAAATACTGGACGGAGCAGCACAGCTGGAGGAAAATAATGTAATCCATCAGACCCAATGACTTACATCCAGATGCTCCATAACAGGAGAACTGTGACTGTAGATCAACGGCCCCACAGTTAGCTTGATCACAACTCCTGCAGGACTGATGCACCCACCTCCAGGCATCACATGTCAGGTCAAGACATGTTTGTTTGCACAAACACAGCCGTTCTCTCGCCCGTTTCATCCAAAACACATAAATCATGAAAACCCATTTTCAACGGATCTTTTCCAACGGGTATATATCTATATAAATAAAAATGTTAATGTTCGTTTGTTCAAAATCGCTAATCTCCAAAAGTTCTTCACCGATTACTTTGAAATTTTCACACAACCTTCCATTTGCATCCAAGCGGGCTTTTATATACATATTATATAGATGTCACGTCTGTGACGGATTTTTTTTTTAACTGTGTTTTTCATGTGAGGCAAATCTTTGAACCCTCTTTACCGATTGCTTTGAAATTTTGACACAACGTTGCATTCGAATAGGTGCGTGTTTTTATATATCTACTATATACATGCCTCACCTGTGACAGACAGGAAAAAACATTTTGTTTTAAAACAACGCCATCTGTTGGGCATAAGAGCAACACATGCTGTAATCTACTAAAGTTCTTCATTGATTCCTAAGAAATTTGGACACAACGTTCCTTTCGAATACGTGCATGTTTTTATCTACATATTTTATAGATGCCATATAGATGCAATAGTGTCATCAGTGATAGAGACGACTATTGTGAATATACCTTTGCCAAGTTCTCCAGTAAATCCCTTAAATCCTCTCTGACTATCGGTGCCATCTATAGATTTCCTAATACCAACATTGCTTCATTCTCAGACAATGTAAGGAATCTTATCATAAATAACAATCTCAACAAAAATCACATCATTCTGGGAGGTGATTTCAATATTGACCTGGGTCTTCAAAACAACCCTCAAGTTGACTATTTCCGTAACAGTATGCACTCCTGTATGCTAATCCCCACAATCACCAAGCCCACCCGAGTCACTCAAACATCTGCCACTACCCTGGATCACCTATGGACTAATATAACAGCTCCCCTTACATCTGGGGTAATTTATGACAGAACAACTGACCACTATCCTACCTTCCTCATAGCAAACATGGACACAGCACCATCAGAAAGCAAGAAACTCTCATTCAGGCTACACAGTGAATCAGCTTTAGGCAATCTTTCTAATGCACTTCACAATATTAACTGAGAATCTGAATTTAATAATACACAGGATATAAACTCATTAACTAACCTCTTTCTCTCCAAAACTCTAAGCCTCTACAACACTCACTGTCCCCTCCTTACCAAACAAGTAACTGATAAAAGTAAAAATAACTCGTGGCTCACAAGTGGCATAATCAAATCAATCAACAAAAAAACACGAATATGAAAAGAAATTTAGGTTTGGCCTAGTTACAAAGGAAGTAGTTAAGAGGTACTCATCAGTGCTTACCAGTATCATAAGAAAAGCTAAACTTTCATATTATGAGACTAGATTCAAAGAAGCAAAAAGCAACATGAAAAGCACATGGAAAACCATCTCTAATATCCTAGGAACTAAACAACACTCCCGCAACCAGATAACACTCTCTAAGGATGGCCTTACACCGTCAACTGATTTAGAAATGGCGAATGAATTTAATAGCTTCTTTTCATCGATTGGTGCTAACCTTGCAAGCAAAATCCCACAGACTCAGACACATATCAACACATATCTCTCAGGCAGCTATCCAAACTCTCTTCTCCTCTCACCAGTCAGCCCGACAGATGTTGTGTCCATCATACACTCACTAAAAACCAAAGCTGGGAACATCAGTGAAATACCATCCATTATATACAAGAGAGCCTCCCACGCCCTTGTCCCACCTATAGCTCTGCTGTTCAACAAATCCCTTGAGTGTCATACCTTCCCTGATATCCTTAAAAAAGCAAGAGTAACACCAGTTCATAAAGGAGGTAATCCGGCAAACATAAACAATTATAGACCAATATCAAACCTAACCATACTATCAAAAATATTTTTAAAAATTATCTACAAACAGCTTTACTCCAACCTCGTAAAATTTTACATTCTTAGCCCCTGTCAGTTTGGCTTCCGCTCCCAAAAGAGTACCAACGATGCAATTATTAGTCTCCTTGATATAATTTACTCAGCCCTTGACGAAAATGAGTTTCCGATTGGACTCTTCATTGACCTGAGAAAGGCCTTTGATACTGTAAATCACGATTACCTCTTATGTAAACTCTATCATTATGGAATTCGAGGCCATACACTGGACTATATCCAATCCTATCTTAGTGATAGACACCAATGTGTAACCAATGATATAACCTCACCCACTCTAACAATAACCGTTGGAGTGCCACAGGGCAGCATTTTGGGACCTCTCATATTTCTTATTTACATCAATGATCTGCCTAACGTCTCTAACATTCTGAAACCTATTTTGTTTGCTGATGATACTACCCTCATCTACTCTAACCCCAACCCACATACACTAAATAATGTTGTTAATAATGAACTAAAAAAAGTCCACTTATGGATGTCAACCAACAAACTAACACTTAACACAGAAAAGATCTACTACATCTTATTTGGAAGCAAATCTACTAATGCAATTCAGCTTCAGATAGACAATGTAAATATTAGCAATAAAAATGATGGAAAGTTTCTTGGCATATTCCTAGACAAGAGACTCAACTTCAGTACCCACATACAACACATAACTAAGAAAGTCTCTAAAACAGTTGGTATACTCTCCAAAATCAGATATTATGTATCTAACTCTGCTCTCATCTCTCTATATTATGCACTAATCTATCCCTATCTTAATTATGGTATCTGTGCATGGGGTTCAACCACTGCAAACCACCTCAAGTCCATCATCACCCAGCAAAAATCTGCTATCAGAATAATAACAAATTCTTCTTTCAGACAACACTCAGCCCCCTTGTTTAACTCCCTAAACATGCTAAACATAATCTCACTCCACAAATTCTCTTGTGTCAACTACATTTACAAAACCCTATTCTTAAATGAAAATCCTGCTCTGAAACTCTCCCTGGACAGATGTAATAGCACCACACCAGAAATAAATATCTCTTTGATATCCCCCAGAGTCAAACTTAATTTGTGTAAACACTCTATGCAAATAAAGGGACCCAGTCTATGGAACTCACTCCCTATTGAATTGAAAAGCTGTCCAACTTTTGCATCATTCAAAAACAATACTAAAAAGTACCTAATTTCATCTTCATAGTTTTTTACCTTTTGCTTTAAAACTGCACTGTATCTATTGCTACCCAATCTCCCAATCTTTATATACCCAATCTGAACATCTTTACCATTGTGATCATTGCTGTCTTATATGTGCTGTCAATCTGCTGTATGGTGTCTATTAATCTTGTTTAAATTACCAATCAAGCTGTCAATATAATCAATCAGAGCTTTAATATACCAATGTGCTTTAATATACTTACTAATCTCTCTCATCTCATTTTTTTTCTTGCAATGTATTTGTTATCACGTTATTAATTCTGATAGAATTAACCTACTTAAAATTATCTGTTAGATTAAGGACCTGCCCGAAACGCTGCGCGTACTAGTGGCTTTACAAGAGTGCAATTACTGTACTATGCTATGTATAAATAAATAAATAAATAAATAAATAAATTAATTAATAAATTAATAAAATAAATGCCACACGTGTGACAGTTAATTTTTTTTTTAAACAGCGTCATCTGTTGCACATAAACGCAACACACTATAATAAATAAGTTACGATTCCATTTCAATGTTTCCGATTGCATTGATCAATTGAATTATCATAGATTTCAATTTATTTTCATTTCTATTTAATTATTTTGTGTGACATTGCGTTACAATTGAGCTCTGTTGATTACCATACCATTCATCTCGTGAGTATAATTATTTTTTAATTTTAATTTTTTTTTTATTTCGTTTTTTAACTCTTTTTCTTATATATCAGTGATTGGAACATCAGATCATTTAGGAATGCATTGGACGAGAGAGAGGGTAATGGTGGGGAGGACTGGGGAGACAGGGGAAGGGTGCTGTGCGTTGCTGAGCCACAGTAACCTTCATATATACCTATTGGAAACATTTTTCATATAAACCAATTGGAAACAATATTTCGAAAATAAAGAAAATCACTCGGCCTATCGAGTGATTGCATAGTAGGCCGAGAAGTGCGTTCTGGCTACCAGGTACGACATTATATATATATATATATATATATATATATATATATATATATATATATATATATATATATATATATATATATATATATATATATATATATATATATATATATATATATATATATATATATATATGTCGTACCTAGTAGCCAGAACTCACTTCTCAGCCTACTATGCATGGCCCGATTTGCCTAACAAGCCAAGTTTTCCTGAATTAATGTATTTTCTCTAAATTTTTTCTTATAAAATGATAAAGCTACCCATTTGATACTGTATGAGGTCAATTTTTGTTCATTGAGTTAAAATTAACGTAGATATATGACCGAACCTAACCAACCCTACCTAACCTAACCTAACCTATCTCTATAGGTTAGGTTGGGTTAAGTAGCCGAAAAAGTTAGGTTAGGTTAGGTTAGGTAGGTTAGGTAGTCGAAAAACAATTAATTCATGAAAACTTGGCTTATTAGGCAAATCGGGCCTTGCATAGTAGGCTGAGAAGTGAGTTCTGGCTACTAGGTACGACATATATATATATATATATATATATATATATATATATATAGTCAATGTAATCAACTATTTTATGTAATCAGACTATTACAATGTAATCAGACTATTTTACAGGAACTTCTTTTCCACAGCTCATAAAACGGAGGAAAGGGTCCTGAAAGATATTGTTAATAGAAACGTTATCCCTACAGACAAAAATCAGAGGATACAACTGACGATTTACTATAAAACCAGAAAAACGGCCAGCCTACTCATGAGAAACTCTCCAGACACAAAGCAGAACGCTTTAAAAGAGACTAACGTCGTCTACGCCTTCAAATGCCCACTTGGGGACTGTAAGTTCCAAAAAACCCAGTATATAGGCAAGACAACAACATCTCTTTCTAGGCGATTAACGATGCATAAGCAACAGGGCTCCATTAAGGAACATATAATCTCTTCCCACAACCAAACCATCGCCAGAGAAATCCTAGTAAACAACACAGAAATCATCGATAGATACAGCGATAGCAGGCGGCTTGACGTTTGCTAGGCACTACACATCAAGAAGTCAACACCAGCAATCAACAGCCAATTATTGCACAACTATATTCTACCCACCTCAAGACTCCGCTCCAATATAGAAGCATTAAGAAATATGGACCAATAGGCTTTCTACAAACACTTCTATTCAATACCCATTGTTTGTGTTCTGTCTTGTGTTGATACTTTTAATACCCTATTAATATCCCCTCTTGTTCTGTCTTGTGTTAATGCCACATCACCCCTCCCACCTCACTCAAATGTAGATATAAAATCGGAGATACGTAAGTTCTAATCAGTTGTGTATTTGTGAATTAAAGTCTTTGAAAATGTAATAAGTTTTACGAAACGCGCCCGTGTCGCGTCAGACTAGAAATAAAAATGAATTTTGGAGAATTGATTTTTGATTTACCTCCAACAGTGAAGCGTAATGTACGAAAGATTGAGAAAATTCGTGTTAGAATTATTAATCTTACTTTTTCGGTCATATTTAATAATATATGTCTACAGGAAAGACTGCTACCAAAATATACTAATATATATATATATATATATATATATATATATATATATATATATATATATATATATATATATATATATATATATATATATATATATATATATATATATATATATATAACTGAAAACTCACACCCCAGAAGTGACTCGAACCCATACTCCCAGAAGCAACGCAACTGGTATGTACAAGACGCCTTAATCCACTTGACCATCACGACCGGACATAATGAGGTAATAGCCGAGGCTATTTGAACCACCCCACCGCCGGCACTCGGATAGTTATCTTGGGCATAGCATTTTACCAAATCACCTCATTCTTAGGGGCACACGTGAGGAACACAAATGCGAACAAGCCAGAATGGTCCCCTGGACAATATGCAACTGAAAACTCACACCCCAGAAGTGACTCGAACCCATACTCCCAGAAGCAACGCAACTGGTATGTACAAGACGCCTTAATCCACTTGACCATCACGACCGGACATAATGAGGTGATAGCCGAGGCTATTTGAACCACCCCACCGCCGGCACTCGGATAGTTATCTTGGGCATAGCATTTTACCAAATCACCTCATTCTTAGGGGCACACGTGAGGAACACAAATGCGAACAAGCCAGAATGGTCCCCTGGACAATATGCAACTGAAAACTCACACCCCAGAAGTGACTCGAACCCATACTCCCAGAAGCAACGCAACTGGTATGTACAAGACGCCTTAATCCACTTGACCATCACGACCGGACATAATGAGGTGATAGCCGAGGCTATTTGAACCACCCCACCGCCGGCACTCGGATAGTTATCTTGGGCATAACATTTTACCAAATCACCTCATTCTTAGGGGCACACGTGAGGAACACAAATGCGAACAAGCCAGAATGGTCCCCTGGACAATATGCAACTGAAAACTCACACCCCAGAAGTGACTCGAACCCATACTCCCAGAAGCAACGCAACTGGTATGTACAAGACGCCTTAATCCACTTGACCATCACGACCGGACATAATGAGGTGATAGCCGAGGCTATTTGAACCACCCCACCGCCGGCACTCGGATAGTTATCTTGGGCATAGCATTTTACCAAATCACCTCATTCTTAGGGGCACACGTGAGGAACACAAATGCGAACAAGCCAGAATGGTCCCCTGGACAATATGCAACTGAAAACTCACACCCCAGAAGTGACTCGAACCCATACTCCCAGAAGCAACGCAACTGGTATGTACAAGACGCCTTAATCCACTTGACCATCACGACCGGACATAATGAGGTGATAGCCGAGGCTATTTGAACCACCCCACCGCCGGCACTCGGATAGTTATCTTGGGCATAGCATTTTACCAAATCACCTCATTCTTAGGGGCACACGTGAGGAACACAAATGCGAACAAGCCAGAATGGTCCCCTGGACAATATGCAACTGAAAACTCACACCCCAGAAGTGACTCGAACCCATACTCCCAGAAGCAACGCAACTGGTATGTACAAGACGCCTTAATCCACTTGACCATCACGACCGGACATAATGAGGTGATAGCCGAGGCTATTTGAACCACCCCACCGCCGGCACTCGGATAGTTATCTTGGGCATAGCATTTTACCAAATCACCTCATTCTTAGGGGCACACGTGAGGAACACAAATGCGAACAAGCCAGAATGGTCCCCTGGACAATATGCAACTGAAAACTCACACCCCAGAAGTGACTCGAACCCATACTCCCAGAAGCAACGCAACTGGTATGTACAAGACGCCTTAATCCACTTGACCATCACGACCGGACATAATGAGGTGATAGCCGAGGCTATTTGAACCACCCCACCGCCGGCACTCGGATAGTTATCTTGGGCATAGCATTTTACCAAATCACCTCATTCTTAGGGGCACACGTGAGGAACACAAATGCGAACAAGCCAGAATGGTCCCCTGGACAATATGCAACTGAAAACTCACACCCCAGAAGTGACTCGAACCCATACTCCCAGAAGCAACGCAACTGGTATGTACAAGACGCCTTAATCCACTTGACCATCACGACCGGACATAATGAGGTGATAGCCGAGGCTATTTGAACCACCCCACCGCCGGCACTCGGATAGTTATCTTGGGCATAGCATTTTACCAAATCACCTCATTCTTAGGGGCACACGTGAGGAACACAAATGCGAACAAGCCAGAATGGTCCCCTGGACAATATGCAACTGAAAACTCACACCCCAGAAGTGACTCGAACCCATACTCCCAGAAGCAACGCAACTGGTATGTACAAGACGCCTTAATCCACTTGACCATCACGACCGGACATAATGAGGTGATAGCCGAGGCTATTTGAACCACCCCACCGCCGGCACTCGGATAGTTATCTTGGGCATAGCATTTTACCAAATCACCTCCATCAGTTTTCAGTTGCATATTGTCCAGGGGACCATTCTGGCTTGTTCGCATTTGTGTTCCTCACGTGTGCCCCTAAGAATGAGGTGATTTGGTAAAATGCTATGCCCAAGATAACTATCCGAGTGCCGGCGGTGGGGTGGTTCAAATAGCCTCGGCTATCACCTCATTATGTCCGGTCGTGATGGTCAAGTGGATTAAGGCGTCTTGTACATACCAGTTGCGTTGCTTCTGGGAGTATGGGTTCGAGTCACTTCTGGGGTGTGAGTTTTCAGTTGCATATTGTCCAGGGGACCATTCTGGCTTGTTCGCATTTGTGTTCCTCACGTGTGCCCCTAAGAATGAGGTGATTTGGTAAAATGCTATGCCCAAGATAACTATCCGAGTGCCGGCGGTGGGGTGGTTCAAATAGCCTCGGCTATCACCTCATTATGTCCGGTCGTGATGGTCAAGTGGATTAAGGCGTCTTGTACATACCAGTTGCGTTGCTTCTGGGAGTATGGGTTCGAGTCACTTCTGGGGTGTGAGTTTTCAGTTGCATATTGTCCAGGGGACCATTCTGGCTTGTTCGCATATATATATATATATATATATATATATATATATATATGGGGGTACCACCACTGGTGTAATTATAGGGACCCACAGCTTCAGAGAAGGGAACACAGAGCACTCAGGGAAAAACTTGACATTTAACTCTGAATACGAAAGAGTGTTCACTTCTCCTACCACCCCCTTTTTTTTATTATGATGTACACTTTATTATGCAAGGTTATACAGTTACATATCTGATTTTATACAAAAAATGAACATTAAGAGGACACAAGAAAAAGTTCGCTTCCTAGAGGCTGTAGATTTCCTCGAACTCCTCCGACGCCGGGCAGGAACCGAGGATGCAGCGGGCATTTCCCCTCTGGATCGCGACACTGAGGCGCTGAAAGAGAAAACTTGCTGCTCTAGGGTCTCTTGTGGTGTCAATGAGCTTGGAACCAAGATCCTTAAGAAACCTTCTTGCACTCTCACCCCATGGGCCTAGGGTCTCAGACCCTATTGGAACGAAATTGTACCTTTGATCTAATTGCCTGTACTTGACTGACTTTTGTTTTTCTCTGTGTGTCGCTGCGGCTCCTGCCGTGCCGGCAGAGAGGGTGATGTATGTCATTGCCAGGGTGGATACGCAAGTATAGTCCCATGCTAACTGCCTGCCACCCTTCCACGGACGCAGTGTGATTCCGTCTGGTCGGCCGGCAAAGCTAACAGAGTCACGGTTCAGTAGGTTGCGGGGCTCTCTCTCCGCTGGACACTGAGCAGAGGCAAGGCTTCTTTTAATGATGTCGTTGACTTCGTCGTGTCTAGTGTGCCAACCACCCGATTTTCCACAGTGCAGGCCATGCAATCCATATTCGTCAGCATCTGCCTCGCCGCAAATACACCTGTGAACAGTGTGGATAGGGGCAGCAAGGCGGAGAGCGACTGCAATACGGAGCTCCTGCGGATCAAGACGTGTGCCTGTCGCAGACATAGGGACTGCCAGAAGGAAGTCCCCTGCATGGGGAGCCTGCACAGCTGTGAGGCGTGCACGATCACTGGGGGTTGTTGCTGCCTCCAGCAAAGCTGTGGCTTCTTTGTCTACAATGGGGCTGTCCCAACTGGATTGTTTCTTGGCTTTCGGCATGGCTGGTCTGAGTGCTGGGTCTGTCATGGCACCCCATTTCGTGTCACATTCCGTGTAGTGGGGGTCCTGTATCCCCGCTACATCACTCAGGGTGTCAGGTAGAATTTCCTTAACCAGCTCATCTGATGCTGAGGAGGAAGACAGGAAGGCTGGGACTGCAATTTGGGTGGCGGTGCGGACACCCAAGCCACCGAGCCTGACAGGAAGAGTGGCTTGTTTCCACTGGCATTCGTTGAGAGAGAGGTTAACAACTTTTTCCAGCATGGTCTTCAGTAGGAGGTCATACTCGTCAAGCTTTGGGTTGTTGTAAGATGGGGCGCACCTCAGAAAGTAGGTTAGCCTCGGAAGGGATAGGCATTTGGTGAGGAGATAAAAAGCATCGTGGGCATCGATGTCACCTATTCTGTCTTCCATCCTCCTAAGGTCTGCGATTTTCTTGTCGAGGATCTCCTCAATGGCGTTAGACCCGAGGGGAGCTCCAAGGAGGGTGCTGTTCTCGGCCCTAATGACATGGGCTCCAGGCAAGGCAGACCTTATTCTAGCTACGATGTCTGGGTTGGAGGAGACTACTTCACACTTGGAAGGGTTCAGGACGAGACCCAGGCTTACTTCTTGCTCCCTTATTTTCCTGATATCTGACAAGAGGTGGTCTACGGTGCCAGCTATAGTGCCATCATCCAAAAACCAGATGTTGAACTCGCTGGACAAGCTTTCGGTGATTTCTTTTAAGACTAAGCAGAAAAGAAGGGGAGCAAGAGGATCACCTTGCTGAACACCTTCACATGATCTGATTTCATGTTCACCAAAGAGCAGTTTTGACTCGCCACTGTAGCACGATAGTATGAACGGGTAGAGGGGCCGGAAATGGCGATGTACGGCACAAAGTACTGCATCTCTTCTTACCATGTTGAAGGCATTCTTAAAGTCCAGTTTGAGCAGGGCCTTTTCATCAGAAATGTTTGTGATGTATGCTCGTGCTGCATGGGCAGCCGCTTCACAGCCTTGGGGGATTCCAAATCCTAGCTGGATTGGTTTCAGCAATTCAGCCGCTTGCTGGCTGACAACCCTCGTAGCAGCCTTGGCAATCAGGCGTCGGAGAGTGTTGCCAACAGCGATTGGCCTGATTCCTTCGTCCTTCTTTTTGAGAACACAGAGGGAGGCACCAAAAAAGAGAGGCCTGATGACCTCAGGTATCTCACCAGCCAGACACATGTTGACGAACCTTGCGAGTTCCATAAGAAGATCTTGTGCAGCATCACCAACTGCAGGATTTAACATTTGCTTGATATGTTGAGGTTTTAACCCTGTAAAGCCGCCTGCTGACCCAGGTGGAAAAGAAAGGGCTGCTTTGTAGACCTCAGATTCACCAACGGTTAATGGGTCTGAAATGGTGTCGGCTGATGGCGGAACGATGTTGTCGCCTTGAGGGGCTCTGGGTGGGTGCTTGCTTTGCAGGGCCCGTGCTGTGGCTGAGTTTCGAGGAGCAATTTTCTCGTCACTGGTGAGGACTCTAATAGCACTTGCGGTATTTCCCTCTTCAATTTTCTTGGTGATTTGTGCTCTGATTTTGTACGTTTCCGGTATGTTGTTGTTACCATTTCTGCGGTGGGTGTGTTTTGCTCGCAGAGGCAGGCGAACTAGGTTATCCCCCCTTGGGTATTCATTTATCGCCCTCAGGACCGAGGAAGCAAGTGATTTGTCCCTCCTTGGAGGGACGGTGAGGCATACATTGCCAAACAGAAGGACATTATGCCACGCTTGAATGTTTTCCGGTGCATCATTGACCCTTTTCAGAAGATTACAAAGTTTGGCTGCTGCATTTGGGCGGGCTGCTTTTGGGATGTGTGGTAATGTTCTAGCAGACGTCGCTATGATCGCTTGGGTGAGGTTCTCAGATGAGATTAGGTTAATGGGAGTCTCTTCCCTAACTGTTAATGGCAGCTGGCCATTGCTTCACTTCGGAAGCTGGTGGGAACCACTGCATCTTTCCTCGTTGAAGGTGTGAAAGCGGATAACACCACCGTTGGAGTTTATGGCGGTGTTTTTGTTGCATACTCGGCAAAAACCTCTTTTAGGAGCAGTTGTTGGCACCTCAAGGTTTGTGGAGTCCTGCCCGACCGCTGGGACCCCTTCCATTTCAACTCGGTTGGCAGAGTTGAACTGTGCATTATTCTATAGAGGGGGGCAAACACACTGGGTCATGGCCAAGCAACTGGGTGTGGAGCCAACAACTGGGTGTGGAGCCAGCAACTGGGTGTGGAGGCATCAACTGGGTGTGGAGCCAGCAACTGGGTGTGGAGGCATCAACTGGGTGTGGAGCCAGCAACTGGGTGTGGAGCCAGCAACTGGGTGTGAGGCAGTCCCTGGGTGTGAGGCATATATATATATATATATATATATATATATATATATATATATATATATATATATATATATATATATATATATATATATATATATATATATATATATATATATATATATATATATATATATATATATATATATATATATATATATATATATATATGTCGTACCTAGTAGCCAGAACTCACTTCTCAGCCTACTATTCAAGGCCCGATTTGCCTAATAAGCCAAGTTTTCCTGAATTAATATATTTACTATAATTTTTTTCTTATGAAATGATAAAGCAACCCTTTTCTCTATGTATAAGGTCAATTTTTTTTTATTGAAGTTAAAATTAACGTAGATATATGACCGAACCTAACCAACCCTACCTAACCTAACCTAACCTATATTTATAGGTAAGGTTAGGTTAGGTAGCCAAAAAAAGCTAGGTTAGGTTAGGTTAGGTAGGTTAGGTAGACGAAAAAACATTAATTCATGAAAACTTGGCTTATTAGGCAAATCGGGCCTTGAATAGTAGGCTGAGAAGTGCGTTCTGGCTATTAGGTACGACATATATATATATATATATATATATATATATATATATATATATATATATATATATATATATATATATATATTTATATATATATATATATGTCGTACCTAGTAGCCAGAACGCACTTCTCAGCCTACTATGCAAGGCCCGATTTGCCTAATAAGCCAAGTTTTCCTGAATTATTATATTTTCTCTAATTTTTTTCTTATGAAATGATAAAGCTACCCATTTCATAATGTATGAGGTCAATTTTTTTTATTGGAGTTAAAATTAACGTAGATATATGACCGAACCTAACCAACCCTACCTAACCTAACCTAACCTATCTTTATAGGTTAGGTTAGGTTAGGTAGCCGAAAAAGTTAGGTTAGGTTAGGTTAGGTAGGTTAGGTAGACGAAAAACAATTAATTCATGAAAACTTGGCTTATTAGGCAAATCGGGCCTTGCATAGTAGGCAGAGAAGTGCGTTCTGGCTACTAGGTACGACATATATATATATATATATATATATATATATATATATATATATATATATATATATATATATATATATATATATATATATATATAACTGAAAACTCACACACCAGAAGTGACTCGAACCCATACGCAACTGGTATGTACAGGGACGCCTTAATCCGCTTGACCATCACGACCGGACATAAGGAAGTGATAGCCGAAGCTATTTGAACCACTTCCCCGCCGGCACTCGGATGGTAATCTTGGGCATAGCATTTTATCAAATCACCTCATTCTTTGGGGCACACGTGAGGAACACAAATGCAAACAAGCCTGAATGGTCCCCAGGACTATATACAACTGAAAACTCACACCCCAGAAGTGACTCGAACCCATACTGCCAGGAGCAACGCAACTGGTATGTACAGGGACGCCTTAATCCGCTTGACCATCACGACCGGACATAAGGAAGTGATAGCCGAAGCTATTTGAACCACTTCCCCGCCGGCACTCGGATGGTAATCTTGGGCATAGCATTTTATCAAGATTGATAGATTTATCAATTTTGATAATATTTATAGATTGATTTATTGATTTATAGATTGATTGATTTATCAAGATATGCCCAAGATTACCATCCGAGTGCCAGCGGGGAAGTGGTTCAAATAGCTTCGGCTATCACTTCCTTATGTCCGGTCGTGATGGTCAAGCGGATTAAGGCGTCCCTGTACATACCAGTTGCGTTGCTCCTGGCAGTATGGGTTCGAGTCACTGCTGGGGTGTGAGTTTTCAGTTGTATATAGTCCTGGGGACCATTCAGGCTTGTTTGCATATATATATATATATATATATATATATATATATATATATATATATATATATATATATATATATATATATATATATATATATATATATGTATTTATATATATATATATATATATATATATATATATATATATATATATATATATATATATATATATATATATAAGAAAGAAAGAAAAGAGAAAGCCCACGTTTCAAATATGTTTAATTTTAAAATGCTTGTGGGTATACAATATTTTTTGTTTTGCAATTGTTTGTGGAGATATAGATATTGTCTGGTTTGCCGACTCTATAACACGCAAAATATAATTGTCCATGTGAGAAACAATCCGTGTCTTGATGTAAACTGCACAATTCTAAAGATTGGTCTTGAGCTTTGTTGATGGTGATTGCAAACTCCAATTGAATTGGGAATTACAATATCTTAAATTGAAATGGCATATCTGGTGGAATCATAGAGATGCGAGGAATAAGGACATCTTCACCTTTGAAATTTTTTTATTGCAAGCCGCGTGGCGTGTCAAAGTTTTGGCTGGTTGATATTTCGCAACATGATAATTGGCAAGCCGATTTTCAACTGTCATACGTGTGATGGTATCCCTCGCAGATCGAGAGATTAAAAAATTCTGTTGGATAATTAACCGCTTCATCTGCTTTCTCAACGGTATTGACGGACTTGTATGTGACTGCCTCGCTTTGAATGTTAGACTGAATAATATTGTTAAGTTCGTGTGCCGGATGCTTTGGAAATGTTGCACGTGGGAGTTTTAATGAATTGCATGTTCAATGGCAATTTCAAAGTCGAGGTTGCAGTTCTTCCACCTGGTAGCAATGTTGCAATTTTTCCGGACGATGCAAGAGCTAAGGTTATGCCATTTTGGGATCGAAATGCTGCCAGAATCAATCTAATTAGGAAGATTTTACCAGTTCTTCCTGGCGCATCTAAGATTTCTCCAAGCCCGTTACTGACAGTTAGAATTATTTGATTGTAATTGGCTTTTCGCTCAAGCGTTAGATTAGGAATATTTGATTGCACATACGACAACAGATCACCCGTGTTGTAACTTTGTTCACGACGCAATTCTACATCGAACGAAGCAGCACATCGATTCGGTGATGGCATTTCCAATTGATAGAGAACTTCGTTCGCGATTTCTAAGCACAAATCTTCAATCATTATCAACGCTTCGATGTAGATTTCTGCTGTGAAATCCATGTTCATATTTGAATTTTCCTTGTGTATTCGAAGGATAATATCTTCAGCCGTGTGCGAATGCATGAATTTGATTTGGATGTGACGTGTTGGACGCGTCATTAATGCATACATCCCAATGTCAGTCGTTCTCCAATTAATTCAGAGCTTGACATTCACTACGGAAAGTGGCATGTGTAACGCCGTTGACAAATCTCAATTGCTGGAAGATCTTGATCCAGACACATTTACCAACGGCATGTGAAGAAAGAAGCATTCACCTTGATTGGGATGCACGGTGGATGTCTGCCTATCGTAGTTTATTTGAATATGCCAGGTTGTCCGTCGACTCGCTCTCCTCGTTTGCGTTATTCAAATGATTTTCTACTGACATTCCACGTGTAATACGTAGGCACTTCCGAATACATAAGTGTTTTTCCAAACTTGTCATTTTGGCATAACGTGAAGAAAGCAGTTAGCATTGTAGCCGGTGGATTCATAGCAGTTTGTTGCAAATTTGCAGCTGTGAAATAAACGTGTTTACCGTTTTCTTGTTTTCAAAACAAAACCAAGTTATACTAACGAAATATTTCAATCCAAACACAGATCAATCGACACAGCTCAATTTCACCACCAATTGCACTGAAAAATAAGAAGAACAGTTAAAAAACCGAAATGAAAAAAATGAAAAAAGAAACAAATAAACTATACTCACGAAATGAACACTATGGTAAACAACGCAGCTCAATTCCAACGCAAGGTCACACAAAATAAATCGAAATGAAAATAAATCAAAATCTATGAAAAATCAATTAATTAATGCAATCGGAAACATTGAAATGAAATCGTAACATATTTTGAATAGCGTATGTTGTACTTACGTGCAACAGATGGCACTATTTAAAAAAAAAAAAACACATTTTTACCTGTCACAGGTGTGGCATCTAAATATTAGGTATATAAACATGCACGTATTCGAATGGAACATTGTGTCAAAATTTCAAAGCAATCGGAGAATAACTTTCAGAGATTACAGCATGTGTTGCTCTTACGTCCTACAGATGGCACTGTTTTAAAAAAAACGCATGCTTTTCCTGTTATAGGTGAGGCATGTATATAGTAGGTATATAAAAACACACCTCTATTCGAATGCTAAGTTGTGTCAAATTTTCAAAGCAATCGGTAAAGAGTTTTCGACGATTTCCCTCAAATGAAAAACAGTTTTTTTTAAAAAAAAAGCATGTTTTTTCCCGTTACAGATTGTGACATCTATATATTAAATATATAAAAACTCGCTCGGATGCGAATGGAACATTGTGTGAAAATTTCAAAGCAATCGCTGAAGAACTTTCAGTGATTATCGATTTTGAACAAACGAACATTTCCATTTATATTTATATATATATTTATAAACTACCTAGACAAGTACAAGAGGAGTGTTGTCAACGCTTATGACGGACGGGCTCTCAGCCACAGCTCAGAATGGAAGCAAGTCGATGAAGAACTGTGTAGGGTAAGGCAGGTCCTAGTCAACACTGGCTTCTCTAACGGTTTAGAGCAGTTGAAGACGTCATAAATAGAAAGGTGAAATGCCATACAACCTCCGAAGAGTCAACTAACACAACACTTGTACCCCCTATTACACTGTTTTACAGGAACTTCTTTTTTGACGGATCATAAAACGGAGGAAACGGTCCTGAAAGACAATACTGATAAGAAAGGTATCCCTACAGAGAAAAAATCAGAAAATACAATTGACAATTTACTACAAAAAAAACGGCCAACCTACTCATGAAAACACCCCAGACACCAAACAGAACGCCTGAAGGAAACGAACGTCGTCTATGACTTCACATGCCTCCTTGGGGACTGAAAGCCCCAAAGAACATAGTATATAGGCAAGACAACGTCTCTTTTTTTAGGCGATTAACTATGCACAAACAACAGGGCTCCATCAAGGAACATATAATCTCTTCTCATAACCAGACACTCTCCAGAGAAATCTTAACAAGCAACACAGATATCATCGATAAATACCGCAATCGCAGGAGACATCGACATCAACGACGACATCAACAACGACATCACATCAAAAAGTCAACGACAGCAATCAACAGCCAATTAATTCACAACTATATTGTACCCACTTCAAGACCCTGAACCAGCATCGGAGTAGCTAGAGGAAGTATGGGCCAATAGGCCTTCTGCAGTTACTTCCATTTATATGTTTTCATACCCATTGTATACCCATTGTTTCGTGTTCTGGCATATGCTTTGTCACTTTACCCAAAACTTTTGTGCCATATCACCTCACCCATAACGAGTATAATTATGATGTATTTTATATGTAAACTACGTCTTTGTAAACTACGTCTTTGTAAATGTAATAAGCATTACAAAACGCGTTCAGACGTCATACCAGAAATAAAAAATGAATTTTGGAGAGTTAATTTATCAATTACCCTCGACAGTTAAGAAGAACTTAAGAAATATTGAGAAGATTCGTGTTAGAATTATTAATCTTACCCTTTCGGTCATATTCAACAACATATGTTTACACGAAAGATTGCTACCAAAATACATTAATATATATATATGATAAATAAAATTTAAACTAGTAGTGATTGTACCAGGAATAGTAGTAGGTTGGTCATGGAAAACGTCAGTTACTGACCTGTGGTTGTACGGTGGTCGGTGGCAGGGTTGTGGTGACACGGGGGCGGGACAAGGATGGTGTTGTAGGGGGGAAGGTAATGGGAAGGACAGGTGTGGAGGCGGTGGGGAGAGCCAAGGTGGTGTTGCAGTAGAAGTCCTTGTAACTCAAGTGGTGGAGGGAGAGGTTGCGGTACTCAGGAGGGCGGCCACAATACTGAGGGTTGACTCCCCGGGAAGTTACTCGCAAGTGGCTCTTGTTCATCCACTGTGACACCCACGACACTCTGCAGTCACACTGCAGGAACTCACCACCTGAGTAACATTCAAGACAATTATTTAATATGGTCGTGTTTTCAGTCAAAACAAACACATATGAGGCAATCATTTTGAGGCAATGGAGCGACTCGAACCAGCGTGGACATTTTCAAGAGGAAACTAGATTTATTCCTCCAAGGAGTGCCGGACCAACCGGGCTGTGGTGGGTATGTGGGCCTGCGGGCCGCTCCAAGCAACAGCCTGGTGGACCAAACTCTCACAAGTCGAGCCTGGCCTCGGGCCGGGCTTGGGGAGTAGAAGAACTCCCAGAACCCCATCAACCAGGTATCAACCAGGTAGCGTTCTGACGATTCCCAGTTACCTGCCCTAACCTCCTCGGCCACGATAGGACAAAAGTCGACCTTCCCTGAACTCTACGGAATTTACTGGGCGATTTTTGAGGCCCTAAACCCTGCTTGGGCTCTGGTTCGGGGCCTCTAGAACTTCCTAGTGAATTCAGTAGAGTTCCAGGTTGATCGTTCCGTGGCCTGGTCGGTTAGGACAGGTGTCTGAGACTCACCTGAATGCAGGTTCGTGTCACTCTCTTTACATTTGTATATTTCTATTTTTAACTACCGCGTGTGTCGTTAACGTTTACCAACACAGCAGATGGAGTAAGACGTCGCCACAGGCACACACACACACCATTGTTCACGACACACACACACACACACACACACACACACACACACACACACACACACACACACACACACACACACAACAACAACAACAGAGCAACAGAGATATTACAGGAAGGAGATGGTTGGGTTGACTGCATCTATCTGGACCTAAAAAAGGCTTTCTACAGAGTTCCACATAAGAGGTTGTTCTGGAAACTGGAAAATATTGGAGGGGTGACAGGTACGCTTCTAACATGGATGAAAAATTTTCTGACTGATAGAAAAATGAGGGCTGTGATCAGAGGCAATGTATCGGACTGGAGAAATGTCACAAGTGGAGTACCACAGGGTTCAGTTCTTGCACCAGTGATGTTTATTGTCTACATAAATGATCTACCAGTTGGTATACGGAATTATATGAACATGTTTGCTGATGATGCTAAGATAATAGGAAGGATAAGAAATTTAGATGACTGTCATGCCCTTCAAAAAGACCTGGACAAAATAAGTATATGGAGCACCACTTGGCAAATGGAATTTAATGTTAATAAATGTCATGTTATGGAATGTGGAATAGGAGAACATAGACCCCACACAACCTATATATTATGTGAGAAATCTTTAAAGAATTCTGATAAAGAAAGAGATCTAGGAGTGGTTCTAGATAGAAAACTGTCACCTGAGGACCACATAAAGAATATTGTGCGAGGAGCCTATGCCACGCTTTCTAACTTCAGAATTGCTTTTAAATACATGGATGGCGATATACTAAAGAAATTGTTCACGACTTTTGTTAGGCCAAAGCTAGAATATGCAGCAGTTGTGTGGTGCCCATATCTTAAGAAGCACATCAACAAACTGGAAAAGGTGCAAAGACATGCTACTAAGTGGCTCCCAGAACTGAAGGGCAAGAGGTACGAGGAGAGGTTAGAGGCATTAAATATGCCAAAACTAGAAGACAGAAGAAAAAGAGGTGATATGATCAATACATACAAAATAGTAACAGGAATTGATAAAATCGATAGGGAAGATTTCCTGAGACCTGGAACTTCAAGAACAAGAGGTCATAGATATAAACTAGCTAAACACAGATGCCGAAGAAATATAAGAAAATTTACTTTCGCAAACAGAGTGGTAGACGGTTGGAACAAGTTAGGGGAGAAGGTGGAGGAGGCCAAGACCGTCAGTAGTTTCAAAACGTTATATGACAAAGAGTGCTGGGAAGACGGGACACCACGAGCGTAGCTCTCATCCTGTAACTACACTTAGGTAATTACACTTAGGTAATTACACACACACACACCCATACCTATGGTTCAGGTTCATCCCGGCCCAAAGGGAAAAATCCGAGAAGCAACAGAAGAATCCATGGCATAATAGGGCATGTATGGAAGCAAAGAAACTGAACAAAAGGGCGTGGAGGAACTTCCGGAATAACAGAACACCAGAAAGCAGAGAGAGATACCAGAGAACCAGGAATGAGTATGTCAGGGTGAGAAGAGAAGCAGAGAAAAGTTTTGAAAATGATATAGCAAACAAAGCCAAGACCGAACCAAAGCTACTCCACAGTCACATCTATAGGAAAACAACAGTGAAAGAACAGGTATTGAAACTTAGAACAGGCGAGGACAGATATACAGAGAATGACAAAGAGGTGTGTGAAGAACTCAACAAGAGGTTCCAGGAGATCTTCACAATAGAACAAGGTGAGGTCACTGTGCTAGGAGAAAGGGAGGTAAACCAGGCGGCCTTGGAAGAGCTCGAAATTACGAGAGAGGAGGTCAAGAGACACCTTCTGGATCTGGATGTTAGAAAGGCTGTTGGTCCAGACGGGATCTCACCATGGATACTGAAAGAGTGTGCAGAGGCACTTTGCTTGCCACTCTCCATAGTGTATAGTAAGTCACTGGAGACGGGAGACCTACCAGAAATATGGAAGACGGCGAATGTGATCCCAATATACAAAAAGGGCGACAGGCAAGAGGCACTGAACTACAGGCCAGTGTCCTTGACTTGTATACCATGCAAGGTGATGAAGAAGATCGTTAGAAAAAACCTGGTAACACATCTGGAGAAAATGGATTTCGTGACAAATCGCCAACATGGGTTCAGGGAGGGTAAATCTTGCTTTACAGCCTTGATAGAATTCTACGATCAGGTGACAAAGATTAAGCAAGAAAGAGAAGGCTGGACGGACTGCATTTTCTTGGATTGTCGGAAAGCCTTTGACACAGTACCGCATAAGAGGCTGGTACATAAGCTGGAGAGACAGGCAGGTGTAGCTGGTAAGGTGCTCCAGTGGATAAGGGAGTACCTAAGCAATAGGAAGCAGAGAGTTACGGTGAGGGGTGAGACCTCCGATTGGCGTGAAGTCACCAGTGGAGTCCCACAGGGCTCTGTACTCGGTCCTATCTTGTTTCTGATATATGTAAATGATCTCCCGGAGGGTATCGATTCATTTCTCTCAATGTTTGCGGACGATGCTAAAATTATGAGAAGGATTAAAACAGAAGAGGACTGTTTGAGGCTTCAAGAAGACCTAGACAAGCTGAAGGAATGGTCGAACAAATGGTTGTTAGAATTTAACCCAACCAAATGTAATGTAATGAAGATAGGTGTAGGGAGCAGGAGGCCAGATACAAGGTATCATCTGGGAGAGGAAATTCTTCAGGAGTCAGAGAAAGAAAAAGACTTGGGGGTTGATATCACGCCAGACCTGTCTTGTGCAGCACATATCAAGAGGATAACATCAGTGGCATATGCCAGGCTGGCCAACATACGAACAGCACTCAGAAACTTGTGTAAAGAATCATTCAGAACTTTGTATACCACATTTGTCAGGCCAATCCTGGAGTATGCAGCCCCAGCATGGAGTCCATATCTAGTCAAGGATAAGACTAAACTGGAAAAGGTTCAAAGGTTTGCCACCAGACTAGTACCCGAGCTGAGAGGTATGAGCTACGAGGAGAGACTACGGGAATTAAACCTCACTTCGCTGGAAGACAGAAGAGTTAGGGGGGACATGACCACCACATTCAAGATTCTGAAGGGAATTGATAGGGTAGATAAAGACAGGCTATTTAACACAAGGGCACACACACAAGGGGACACAGGTGGAAACTGAGTGCCCAAATGAGCCACAGAGATATTAGAAAGAACTTTTTTAGTGTCAGAGTGGTTGACAAATGGAATGCATTAGGAAGAGATGTGGTGGAGGCTGACTCCATACACAGTTTCAAGTGTAGATATGATAGAGCCCAATAGGCTCAGGAATCTGTACACTTGTTGATTGACGGTTGAGAGGCGGGACCAAAGAACCAGAGCTCAACCGCCGCAAACACAACTAGGTGAGTACACACAAACACACACTCACACACACACACACTCACACACACACTCACACACACACACACACATATATATATATATATATATATATATATATATATATATATATATATATATATATATATATATATATATATATATATATATATATATATATATATATATATACTATAATAATGTGGCTAAGCTCACCCACATTTATTGCAGAGGGAATAGTCTGGGGTACGGGATGAACATAGGCTGGTCGGGAACGCCAGAATTAAAAGAAAAGAATAGCTTGCGAGTGCCACACTCAGTCCCACACGACAATTGTTGCCACTGCCCGCCAGCTACACTTATATATATTTTCAAAACAATCTTTAAAAATAAAATTTTCTTATAGTAATATGCACCATTTATTATTGATCTCGGGAAAATTAATATTAATTTCCTGCTATTGATAATTTGCCCGTACTGGCATAAAACAAACGATTCTTCGACAGCTTCAAAGGTTTCTCAAGCCACAGTCCTGGGGCACAACCTGTCCTCTTAAAAATAACGTCGCTGTTGGCCGTTTACCCGTATGGCCGAAAGTGGACGTAATTTGAAAATGACAAAAAATTGAAAATATATTTGCGATTTTTTTTCAACAATAGTAAGTTAAGGGTCCTCTGGTAGGTTAGATAGGCAGGAAATTCTCATAAAGTTTCAAAACGTTATGAAAACGTTTATTAAAAGTTTCCTTTCTTAACCTGTCCGAGTAGGCCGGACGACTCAAACAGAAAACGGAACGGAACGTCACTTTTGTGAGTCGATTTAATTTCAAATTACGTCCAAATTTGGCCATAGCGCCGCGCATACGAGCCAAAAGTGACGTTATTTTTAAGAGGACGGGTTGCTCAGAGTCCGGGGTAACTATTGGTTTATATGTATTATACTAGACTATGCTCCTTCTAACACACCCCCCCCCCCTTGGTGACCACCCACACCTTATACATGTATACTGTAAGATAATATGTCTCTGTGTTTGAGTCAGACACACACACACACACAGGACAGACACACACACACACACACACACACACACACACACACACACACACACACACACACACACACACACACACACACACACACACACAGACACACACACACACAGACACACACACACACACACAGGACAGACAGACACACACACACAGGACAGACAGACACACACACACACACAGGACAGACACACACACACACACAGGACAGACACACAGACACACACAGGACAGACAGACACACACACACACACAGGACAGACACACAGACACACACACACACACAGGACAGACAGACACACACACACAGGACAGACAGACACACACACACACACAGGACAGACACACAGACACACACACACACACAGGACAGACAGACACACACACACAGGACAGACAGACACACACACACACACAGGACAGACACACAGACACACAGACACACACACACACACACACACACAGACACACACACACACACAGGACAGACAGACACACACACACACACAGGACAGACAGAGGCATACACTAGATAAATGGATAGATAGGTGGATGGATAGATAGAGATAGATTTAATGAAAGATCGATGGATAGGGGGATAGATGGTCGGATTGATGGATGGATGGATGGACAGATGAGTTCATGATGATAGATGGATAGATAATTCTATCCATCTATCCAATTATCTATCCTTAGATGAATTGATAGATAGTTGGTTAGGAAGATGAGTAAGTGGTTGGATAGATATATAGATGGATTGGTAGATCGATAGATATTATTGATTGATTGATGGATAAATGGATAGATAAATGGATAGATGGATGGATACATTTATAGACAGAGAGACAATAGAGTAGATGGATGGATAGACGTATAGATAGATGGATAGATAAATGGATGAATAGATGGAGAGATATACTAAAAGAAAGATAAGAAGATAGATGGATAGATGAATAGATAGACTGATAAACAGATAGAGATGGATAAATATATGGAGGACTAGAGGGATAGAAAGCAAGATGAATAGATAGGATGATGGATGCGCAGATGGATAGATATCTGGATAGATGGACAGTAAAATGTATGGAGAAGGGATGGATAGATGGATGGATAGAAGAATGGATGGAAGGATGGATAATTGAAAACATATATAATAATGGGATTATAGATGAATGGATAAATAATTGGATAGATATGATAGAAAAATAGACAGGAAGGTGGATGAATAGATAGATGCAGAGATGGGAGGCAGACAGAGAGACCTGGGTAACCCCGGTAACCCTCCTAGTATACTATGAGAGAGAATTTATATCCATTTGTCTGCTTGAGTGTTCGAGGCTGGAGGCTTGGCGCCAGCCTTGCCCAATTGTTTAGGGTGAATGGTCTGAGGTGCGTAACGGACATAGGCCAACGTTAAATAGGTGAAGAAATATTATTAGCTATTGACACCCCCATCCGGTTCTCACGAGTTCAATTTTGGTAAAATATGAAATATTCGTTAACATGTCTGAGGACATGTTAACGATATGTTAATGTTATGACATGTTATATGATATGACATGTTAATAGTTCATCAGAAAAAATATTCCTTCAGGGAATAACGGAAGCTTCCAACCATATTAGAGAGAGAATCGTGCAAGTCAACACGACCTTTTGACTTAAAGTCATGAGAGACCCTACATCTCCTGCACTGCCCAGAGACAAATTATTCTGTGCTGTTAACACCTTATTGACTGGTGCCGACACACCGACTCACTCCTTTTATGACAAATGTCTGAGCAAAAATACCTACAATCTTATCAAACTCAACATTCCTTTTAAGTGTAATCTACATAAGTGTAGATTTAAGTGTATTCTACATTCCTTTTAAGTGTAATGTCTCCGATCTTTATCTGTACCCCACCATTCAAGTATCATACACAACCGTCACCAAGAAAGCTAACGAGAAATCTTGCTCTTCTCAAAGCTGTCACACTTGAAACAATTGCCTCCTCCAGCGATAATTAAAGATCTCACGAGCACTGTGTCTACACTGACAGCTCAGTCCAATGGTGTACTGGAGGGAGGACAGCAGCAGCATTATGACACACAGTATGACACTCTGTACCCCCAGTCATACAGTCTAGGGCACCTGCACACGTCCACATCTACCTAAATGTGTTAATCAAAAAATATTATTCATTAAGCATACAAAATACTTTAATTTCTCCATAATATTATATTTTATATAAGGGAAGATGGGCTAATCCAGGAGGGAAGTGGGACTAATCCAGGCGGGAAGTGAGACTAATCCGGGAGGGAAGCGGGACTAATCCGGGAGGGAAGCGGGACTAATCCAGGAGGGAAGCGGGACTAATCCGGGAGGGAAGCGGGACTAATCCAGGAGGGAAGCGGGACTAATCCAGGAGGGAAGCGGGACTAATCCGGGAGGGAAGTGGGACTAATCCGGGAGGGAAGCGGGACTAATCCAGGAGGGAAGCGGGACTAATCCGGGAGGGAAGCGGGACTAATCCAGGAGGGAAGTGGGACTAATCCGGGAGGGAAGTGGGACTAATCCAGGAGGGAAGCGGGACTAATCCGGGAGGGAAGTGGGACTAATCCGGGAGGGAAGCGGGACTAATCCAGGAGGGAAGCGGGACTAATCCGGGAGGGAAGCGGGACTAATCCAGGAGGGAAGTGGGACTA
>NC_091193.1:6842923-6867923 GCF_040958095.1 Procambarus clarkii | reverse complement strand
TGTAACAAAGGTCAGCACCATGCAGCATTGTGCAGAGACACCAAAACAACGTCTCCAAACCCCAAGGTGGAAGATAGCATTCCCACCACAGTACAGTACTGCAAGGTGCAACAAACGAAGAGT
Organism: Procambarus clarkii; assembly: GCF_040958095.1. Taxonomy (NCBI): domain Eukaryota; kingdom Metazoa; phylum Arthropoda; class Malacostraca; order Decapoda; family Cambaridae; genus Procambarus; species Procambarus clarkii. Next base: position 6,867,800 of record NC_091193.1, on the reverse strand, counting down.
GTCCAATCGGCAAAGTCTAAAGGTAATACGACTTTGCCTACTGCCCAAATTACCATCCTGAATAAGAGGGCCAAGGTCCATACCCGTGGGTTGTTTGACCAAGGGTCCCAGAGAACATATGTCACTAAAAAGTTGGCAGATGAACTACAATTAAGGCCTGTAGCCCAGAGTCATTCAATATCTCAGGGTTTGTAACAGATGCAGGACCTCAAGTCTTCCAGGTGGTACAACCATCAGTACGTTTAGGCAGGTACGTCTGTCAAGTACAAGCCATTGTGGTGGACAAAATACCAGTAGACCTACAAGTTCAAGGCCTGAGAGCAACAGCCAAATTCCTGAGAAATAGAGGAATAAAATTGGCAGATAATATTAAGTCTGATCACCTCACCGACTTCGGTCTCCTTGTATGGACAGACTATTGCCATCGATTCATTGGTAACCCTACTAAATATCAGGGCATAACCATGTTAAATTCTGCAGGAAGTAAATTACTCTCAGGCCCCGTATCAAGCCTGAGGAGACCTATGCCTGCAGATAAACAATACTAGTAGAAATCTAAATTTGTCAGCTGATTATATTTCTCCAGTAGCATTATACTAAGGAGATTACAGCTGACTATACCAACAGAGGTTGATGTTAGTATCATCATTTAAAGCTGAAGATGAGTTCAAGAGGCCTCAGTGGCAAATCAGTGAACAGTAGCCTAAACAGCTACAAGTCACTGAACCCACTGCAGTATCAGAACCATACTTTACTTTAATGATGAGCTATTCAATCTTCTGAATCAATTAACTAAATTAAACCCCAATAAATCTGATGACTGATTTGATACATTTATTATTTAATCAAGATGTATTCCATGGGCCTCAGTGTTTATATATCAGTGACCAGTTACCTGAACAAACTTCAAGTTATATCTAATGTCACTGATCTCACTGCAGTCCCTGAATCATACTTGACTGTAGTACTTGATCACATTCAGTCTTCTGGGTTAAATAATATGTAATTAGGCTTGAATTTTAGCCTTTCAAGAGTTAACAGGGAAATGAAATTGCATTAGACTTCTAACCCCTGCAACTCTAGTACGGGACATCCGTCCTGTACGAACAGACGCACAAATGTGTGATTACTAACTACTAACATCAAATTAATCTAATAATTCGAAGGAGGAGTATCGGTGTTCATCTGTTCTAAATAAGACTTCGACCCGTGAGCAGCCCCCGGGAAATTATGTCGGAAAATCCGACACCATTTAATACTATCATACAGGCAGATAATAGCTGTGTTGTATAAACAAGTTAACCCATAGAAAATGTAACTTGTAGTGGAATTTCCATCTATAGAAAACGGGATATCATTACCACATACTATTATAAATTCACCACCTATTATGGTGGGAATTATTCTTAAATACATTAGTCTTTGGACTTTACCATCATAAAAACATCTCATATAAATTAACTTAATTATCAGAATTAAAATAGAGTAAATGTGACCCTTCTATAACTTACTGTCATCTGGACAATGTAGGCCAGTAGCGTCAGTGAGGAGGGAGTGGTCAGCCATTGTTATTGTACTTAGACCACAGAGGCTCACGGGAGCAAATTTGGCTCCTGTTAATTTTACTTGGACGAAGTGTTATGGAAACCAAAGGTATACCATCATCAATACGCTGTCAACAAATACAAGTTAAGTGTTCTGCCGAAACCCATTTATCTATCATTTATGGCCATTAATGTCATTAGATAGGGGCGAGCCGGTTAGAATACGAACTGCCTCTTAATAAAAGGTAATTAAGCCTAGGTCTTTATGGTTCAATATACAGTGTTTTCTCTGATATAGCTGTCATATATTAGGATTCTGGCTTTATAGCTAGCGCCCTTTTGACAGGTCAAGACGAGGAAGCATGCTTTGTGTGCCAGTTACTGGGTGATGGAAGCTACCTCAAAGAGGATAATTCGGTGTCTACATCCTAGTTATATCTGGTGGACTAAGGCCTGCTGTACAATAAGATAAGGAACCTCTTCAATGGATAACAATATATGTAGTTTAATACTGTAGTATGATTGGCTGCATATATATAAATTCAATATAAACCCCCCCTAATGTGTAGAGGATCGATTTGTGAGATTATTGCAGAAATACAGTCCACTTAACATCATACAAATTGCTATCAAAGTATACAAATTAACGTAAATATATATTCTATATAAATTCATATAAATTAAATAAATATAAATCTCACAGGTCGGTTCCCACATTATTACACACACACACATACACATTATATATATAAATATATATATATATATATATATATATATATATATATATATATATATAAATATATATATATATATATATATATATAAATATATATATATATATATATATATATATATATATATATATATATATATATATATATATATATGTATATATATATATATATATTATATATATATATATATATATATATATATATATATATATATATATATATATATATATATATATATGTATCCGTCAAACTTGATTGGCACCCAAGCCAAAATGCACCAGAAAACTCATAACCCCTGAAGGAATCGAACCTGTTCAGCCAGATCCTCCATGCCACTTGGCAGTTAAGTACTGTAACCACTCAACTACCGACTGTACAAAAGTATCAGGTAGTCGTTGCACCTGTACACCAACACCCGACAACACTCGTGGCATAATTGACCAAGAGTTAACTGACTGACAGGTTTGATGTCAGGGCATCAAATCACTTCAACACGCTGGAGTCGCGTGAGCATCACCGGCCTACACCACTTCGTGTGGTATATCACCTCTGGCTGGACGACGGGGACCCGTAGCCTCAGAGAACAGTACACATACAGGTTGAGTATGTGCGGGCGTGAACTCTTGAGCGTGCGGCTGTGACTCGAGGACACAGCGGGCGTTGTCCCTCTGGGTCGCCACACTGTTACGCTGACGCAGGAACCCCGCGGATCTTGACTCTCTTGTGGTGTAAGTATACACAGAATCCAGTTCCTTGAGAAAACTCAAGATGGTTCTACCCCAGGGGCCAGGTGTGACTTACCCCAGGGGCCTGGTGTGTCCTACCCCAGGGGCCAGGTGTGTCCTACCCCAGGGGCCAGGTGTGTCCTACCCCAGGGGCCAGGTGTGTCCTACCCCAGGGGCCAGGTGTGTCCTACTCCAGGGGCTAGGTGTGTCCTACCCCAGGGGCCAGGTGTGTCCTACCCCAGGGGCCAGGTGTGTCCTACCCCAGGGGCCTGGTGTGTCCTACCCCAGGTGCCAGGTGTGTCCTACCCCAGGTGCTAGATGTGTCCTACCCCAGGTGCCAGGTGTGTCCTACCCCAGGGGCTAGATGTGTCCTACCCCAGGTGCCAGGTGTGTCCTACCCCAGGGGCTAGATGTGTCCTACCCCAAGGGTCAGGTGTGTCCTACCCCAGGTGCCAGGTGTGTCCTACCCCAGGGGCTAGGTGTGTCCTACCCCAGGTGCCAGGTGTGTCCTACCCCAGGTGCTAGATGTGTCCTACCCCAGGTGCCAGGTGTGTCCTACCCCAGGGGCTAGATGTGTCCTACCCCAGGTGCCAGGTGTGTCCTACCCCAGGGGCTAGATGTGTCCTACCCCAAGGGTCAGGTGTGTCCTACCCCAGGTGCCAGGTGTGTCCTACTCCAGGGGCTAGGTGTGTCCTACCCCAGGTGCCAGGTGTGTCCTACCCCAGGGGCCAGGTGTATCCTACCCCAAGGGGCCAGGTGTGTCCTACCCCAGGGGCCAGGTGTGTCCTACCCCAAAGGCTAGATGTGTCCTACCCCAGGGGCCAGGTGTGTCCTACCCCAGGTGCCAGGTGTGTCCTACCCCAGGTGCCAGATGTGTCCTACCCCAGGTGCCAGGTGTGTCCTACCCCTGGGGCCAGGTGTGTCCTACCCCAGGTGCCAGATGTGTCCTACCCCAGGGGCCAGGTGTGTCCTACCCCAGGTGCTAGATGTGTCCTACCCCAGGTGCCAGGTGTGTCCTACCCCAGGGGCCTGGTGTGTCCTACCCCAGGTGCCAGGTGTGTCCTACCCCAGGTGCTAGATGTGTCCTACCCCAGGTGCCAGGTGTGTCCTACCCCAGGGGCTAGATGTGTCCTACCCCAGGTGCCAGGTGTGTCCTACCCCAGGGGCTAGATGTGTCCTACCCCAAGGGTCAGGTGTGTCCTACCCCAGGTGCCAGGTGTGTCCTACCCCAGGGGCTAGGTGTGTCCTACCCCAGGTGCCAGGTGTGTCCTACCCCAGGGGCCAGGTGTATCCTACCCCAAGGGGCCAGGTGTGTCCTACCCCAGGGGCCAGGTGTGTCCTACCCCAAAGGCTAGATGTGTCCTACCCCAGGGGCCAGGTGTGTCCTACCCCAGGTGCCAGGTGTGTCCTACCCCAGGTGCCAGATGTGTCCTACCCCAGGTGCCAGGTGTGTCCTACCCCAGGGGCCAGGTGTGTCCTACCCCAGGTGCCAGATGTGTCCTACCCCAGGGGCCAGGTGTGTCCTACCCCAGGTGCTAGATGTGTCCTACCCCAGGTGCCAGGTGTGTCCTACCCCAGGTGCCAGGTGTGTCCTACCCCAGGTGCCAGGTGTGTCTTACCCCAGGGGCTAGATGTGTCCTACCCCAGGGGCTAGATGTGTCCTACCCCAGGTGCCAGGTGTGTCCTACCCCAGGGGCTAGATGTGTCCTACCCCAGGGGCCAGGTGTGTTCTACCCCAGGTGCCAGGTGTGTCCTACCCCAGGGGTCAGGTGTGTCCTACCCCAGGGGCTAGATGTGTCCTACCCCAGTTGCCAGGTGTGTCCTACCCCAGGGGCCAGGTGTGTCCTACCCCAGGGGCCAGGTGTGTCCTACTGCAGGGGCCAGGTGTGTCCTACCCCAGGGGCCAGGTGTGTCCTACCCCAGGGGCCAGGTGTGTCCTACCCCAGGGGCCAGGTGTGTCCTACCCCAGGGGCCAGGTGTGTCCTACCCCAGGGGCCAGGTGTGTCCTACCCCAGGGGCCAGGTGTGTCCTACCCCAGGGGCCAGGTGTGTCCTACCCCAGTTGCCATGTGTGTCCTACCCCAGGGGCCAGGTGTGTCCTACCCCAGGGGCCAGGTGTGTCCTACCCCAGGGGCCAGGTGTGTCCTACCCCAGGAGCCAGGTGTGTCCTACCCCAGGTGCCAGGTGTGTCCTACCCAGAGGGTCAGGTGTGTTCTACCCCAGGGGCCAGGTGTGTCCTATCCCAGGGGCCAGGTGTGTCCTACCCCAGTTGCCAGGTGTGTCCTACCCCAGGGGCCAGGTGTGTCCTACCCCAGGGGCCAGGTGTGTCCTACCCCAGGGGCCAGGTGTGTACTACCCCAGGGGTTAGGTGTGTCCTACCCCAGGGGCCAGGTGTGTCCTACCCCAGGTGCCAGGTGTGTCCTACCCCAGGGGCCAGGTGTGTCCTACCCCAGGGGCCAGGTGTGTCCTACCCCAGGGGCCAGGTGTGTCCTACCCCAGGGGCCAGGTGTGTCTTACCCCAGGGGCCAGGTGTGTTCTACCCCAGGGGACAGGTGTGTCCTACCCCAAGGGTCAGGTGTGTCCTACCCCAGGGACCAGGTGTGTACTACCCCAGGGCCAGGTGTGCCTGAGGCTACTGGGGCACTCAAGAGTACTGACCTTCCATTTGCGTGTATTTGTTGCATTTCCCTGAGGTAGTGCTGATCACATGCCCCCCCCCCCCTGGTGGTGTGGGTGTTGGTGTCAGCCAGGCCGGATACATGTGTAGGTGTCAGCCAGGCTGGATACATGGGTAGGTGTCAGCCAGGCCGGATACATGGGTAGGTGTCAGCCAGGCCGGATACATGGGTAGGTGTCAGCCAGGCCGGATACATGGGTAGGTGTCTGCCAGGGCGGATTGCAGTCTCCGTGGTGTAGTGGTAAGACACTCGCCTGGCGTTCCGCGAGCGCTATGTCATGGGTTCGTATCCTGGCCGGGGAGGATTTACTGGGCGCAATTCCTTAACTGTAGCCTCTGTTTAACGCAACAGTAAAATGTGTACTTGGATGAAAAAACGATTCTTCGCGGCAGGGGATCGTATTCCAGGGACCTGCCCGAAACGCTACGCGTACTAGTGGCTCTACAAGAATGTAACAACTCTTGTATATATCTCAAAAAAAAAAAAAAAAATACATGAGCAGTCCCAGACCAGCTGTGTGCTCGTCGCCCGGGGGGGTGTATTGTGATGCCGTCTGGGTAAAGCTCAGAGTTACGAACCTTACCTCCTGTGGAGGTTGGTTTCGGTTGTAAAGTGTTGGTGGACTCGGTGGCGAGTGTTTATTAGTATAAATCCCCAGCTGAGATCAGAGAGGCCGCGAGTCACCATTATTACTCCGCCCAGTAAAGTAGTGCCTTCTCAGCTGGAGATCATCAGAAATAATGTGAACTGGAATAGCCTAACTATGTAAGGTAAAAATGGACTCTATTAAAAAGTATGCATGGGGAATATAGTAAATAAAATCATTAATGTGTCTGATAGCATATGTAAAGAATAGAGTATTAAGGGGCGATGATGCAAGAGAGGGGGACGCCATCTTGACTGAAGGGGGAGGTGTATCGCTGCCGACCGTTCCTGCTATTTGAGGGATTTTCTCCAGCTGTACAGTCAGATAAGCCTATCCTTCTATATAACCAGGGTTGGAAGATTGGTTAGCGTAATATTACAGAAGTTGGAGAGGTTTTATAAGAGTCCAGGTTTCCTAGAGGCTAAAATATATGTCATTGGATGATAGCGGTGGTGGCTGGGTGCACGATACCAGGTATGGGACAGTGAGCCGTGGGGTGGTCAGAGCCACTTGAGTTTATAATACGAAGTGATCTTATGTTGTGAGGAAAACGCCTTGTTGAATGTATTCCTGTGTGACTTGTACGTATAAATTTGTGACTTGTGTACTAGGCTGTTTTCCTTACTCCGTATACTCCCTAGACAACATTTTAAGGTCCACCACCACCAAATTCTCGATAGCTCTCTATAACAACAATATCGTATCACTACTGATAACATCGGTAAGACACAGGCCGTGATACTCAGCATCACCACAGTTGTGTGCCAGTAACATCATAAGTTCTCTGTGTTGGTCCTCAGGAGAGGCGAGCCGCCTCCTCCTCCATAAACCGACTGAGTGTTTATAGTGTTATGAGTGATAATTATGGAGAGAGAAGGGGGGGGAGGAGTAGGCATCCTTCGGGTCTAAACATAAACATTCATAGACAATATTGTCGTAAAATGAAAGAAGTTAAAAAGTGGGTTATATCCAGATGGAACTCCGAAACTTGAAGAAAACTTACATGTGGAAGGGTTGGGTCCAAGGTCTGGTGGTCCCTGGTGAAGGATCGGCAGTGGTACTCATCTGAGGACACCGTCCCGCCACTAGCCCGGGAGGATGGTACTGTGGTAACCAACAAGCAGGAGAAGGCTGAGCTACTGACACACCGCTTTGCTGCCAAGATGCAGGTCCCTGATCCTGACCGTCAGCCTCCACACCTTGCCCAAAGCACTGTGTCTAGGATGACTGAGGTGGTTATACAGCAGGCTGAAGTTCTCCATCTCCTTACAACACCAGACTCCAGCAAAGCTGTGGGGTCAGTCGAAGACTACTACGCAGCTGCGCTGACCTGTTGGCTCCACCTCTCACGCGCCTCTTCCAACTCTGCCTGGCTCAAGGAAGGTAGCCCTCCTTATGGAAGACGGCAGGCGTGGCTCCAGTGCACAACAAGAAGAGCCGTTCAGCAGTTGGTAACTACAGACCTGTGTCACTGTTCTCCATTACTGGTAAAATCTCTCCACTAAGTGGCATCAGTCACTGGATGAGTCCAAGATCAGCTGTGTTGTTGCTCTAGACACAGCAGGAGCTTGTGATCGGGTCTGGCACTCTGGATTAGTAGTGGAGCTTCAGGCATTAGGCATCTCAGGCCCCATCTAAGAGTTAATAAAAGACTACCTTCAAGAACGGATTCTAAAGGTGGTCCACAATGGAACAGAATACGAAAGCCACTCAATTGGTGGCAACGTTCCACAGGGTAGTGTGCTTGGCCCTCTGCTGTGAAATGTTTATTTCAATGAGCCGAGCGGACAGCACGCTGCACTTGTGATCCTGTGGTCCCGGGGTTGATCCCGGGCACCGGCGAGAAACAATGGGCAGAGTTTCTTTCACCCTATGCCCTTGTTACCTAGCAGTAAAATAGGTACCTGGGTGTTAGTCAGCTGTCATGGGCTGCTTCCTGGGGGTGGAGGCCTGGTCGAGGACCGGGCCGTAGGACACTAAAAAAAAAAAGCCCCGAAATCATCTCAAGATAACCTCAAGAAGATGATCTGTTTTCTGAAGCTGAAGCCTATGCTGATGACTGTACTCTAACCTTCACATACAGAAGGGAAGAAATGCCATCTGCTGCAAGAATCACCAACATTCATCGATTTCTACGCGGAGTAGGAGATGGCAGGTCACATTTGTGGCTGAGAAGACACACGCGATGATGATAACTAGACTGCACATGGCGAATCGGACAGGCTTACAAATGGGCGGCGACAACCTTCGCATCTTGGATATTGACAGCTTGGGAATGAGTTCGACTCTTCAATGACAATGAAGAGCCACGTGCTCAACCTAGCTCATAAGGCAGCTTGGATCGCCGGCCCACCATCATTCATCAGACTACTGGACAAAGTAGAGAGACGGGCAAGAAGGCTCATCTCTAGCCTTGACCAAGTCTGGTGGGAACAGTCTGAACTTCAGAGCCTGCAACACCTTCGTGACATTGGTGGTCTTACTGTTATGTACAAGGTCAACATCCTCAAAGATCCGCACTAGGCCCAACTCCGTGGACTACTAGGTGCCACCCGTAGCACTAGGCTCTAAACCTTTAATAGTCTCATTCTTGTGGAGCCTTTTTCAAGAACATCACTTCATCGGCGATCGATCATTCGTAGGCTGACTAGCATCTGGAATTTGTTCGCTGAACAGGTTGATACACGGGAGCTCAGGTCAACTGATCACATGAAGGCTCTGACACACAGTTGGGTACAGGCTCATCCTGTTCCTTATATGATTGTTACCTAATGTTCTTAATGAATAAAGGCTAATACTACCGATGGACATGAGAGAGAGAGTTAGAGTGTGTGTGTGTGTGTGTGTACTCACCTAGTTGTGTCTGCAGGATCGAGCATTGACTCTTGGATCCCGCCTTTCGAGCATCGGTTGTTTACAGCAATGACTCCTGTCCTATTTCCCTATCATACCTGGTTTTAAAATTATGAATAGTATTTGCTTCCAAAACCTGTTCCTGAAGTGCATTCCATTTTCCCACTACTCTCACGCTAAAAGAAAACTTCCTAACATCTCTGTGACTCATCTGAGTTTCAAGCTTCCATCCATGTCCCTCGTTCTGTTACTATTCCGTGTGAACATTTCGTCTATGTCCACTCTGTCAATTCCTCTGAGTATCTTATACGTTCCTATCATGTCCCCCCTCTCCCTTCTTCTTTCTAGTGTCGTAAGGCACAGTTCCCTCAGGCGCTCTTCATACCCCATCCCTCGTAGCTCTGGGACGAGTCTCGTTGCAAACCTCTGAACCTTTTCCAGTTTCATTATATGCTTCTTCAGATGGGGACTCCATGATGAGGCGGCATACTCTAAGACTGGCCTTACGTAGGCAGTGTAAAGCGCCCTAAATGCCTCCTTACTTAGGTTTCTGAATGATGTTCTAACTTTTGCCAGTGTAGAGTACGCTGCTGTCGTTATCCTATTAATATGTGCCTCAGGAGATAGATTAGGTGTTACGTCCACCCCCAGGTCTCTTTCACGCGTCGTTACAGGTAGGCTGTTCCCCTTCATTGTGTACTGTACCTTTGGTCTCCTATCTCCTAGTCCCATTTCCATAACTTTACATTTGCTCGTGTTGAATTCTAGTAGCCATTTCTCTGACCATCTCTGCAATCAGTTCAGGTCCTCTTGGAGGATCCTGCAATCCTCATCTGTCACAACTCTTCTCATCAACTTTGCATCATCCGCAAACATCGACATGTAGGACTCTACGCCTGTAAACATGTCGTTAACATATACAAGAAATAGAATTGGTCCCAGCACCGATCCTTGTGGTACTCCACTTGTTACTGTTCGCCAGTCCGACTTCTCGCCCCTTACCGTAACTCTTTGGCTCCTTCCTGTTAGGTAGTTCCTTATCCATTCTAGGACCTTTCCCCCCACCCCCGCCTGCCTCTCGAGCTTGAACAGCAGTCTCATGTGCGGTACTGTATCAAAGGCTTTTTGGCAGTCCAGAAATATGCAGTCTGCCCAACCATCTCTGTCCTGTCTTATCCTCGTTATTTTATCATAGAATTCCAGAAGGTTTGTGTGTGTGTGTGTGTGCATGAGTGTGAGTGAGTGAGTGTGAGTGTGAGTGTAACGGGAGGAGGCGGAGGCTGGTGAGAGCGGAGGCGGCCAAGCAAGACATTAACAGTAAGACTAACATGTTGTCTACCGTTCCCAACTCTTCTACCACAACCACATTGTTGATGGCCTGGGAATTCTGTACTCACCTAGTGGTGATCACCTGGTTGTGCTTGTGGGGGTTGAGCTCTGGCTCTTTGGCCCCGCCTCTCAACCGTCAATCAACTGGTGTACAGATTCCTGAGCCTATTGGGCTCTATCATATCTACATTGTAAACTGTGTATGGAGTCAGCCTCCACCACATCACTGCCTAATGCATTCCACCTGTTAACTACTCTGACACTAAAAAAAATTATTTCTAACGTTCCTGTGACTCATATAGGTACTCATTTTCCAACTGTGTCCCCTTGTTCGCGTCCCGCCAGTGTTGAATAGTTTATCCTTGTCTACCCTGTCAATTCTCCTCAGAATTTTGTAGGTGGTTATGTCTCCCCTTACTCTTCTGTCTTCCAGGGACGTGAGTTTCAGCTCCTTTAGCCTTTCCTCGTACTTCATACCACTCAGTTCCGGGACGAGCCTGGTGGCATACCGCTGAATATTCTTTAATTTTTTTTTCGTGTTTAACTAGGTATGGACTCTAGGCTGGAGCTGCATATTCCAGGATTGGTCTGACGTAAGTCCTGAACGATTCCTTACATAAGTTTCTAAAGGCAGTTCTTATGCTGGCTAATCTAGCATATGCCGCTGATGATATCCTTTTGACGTGGGCCTCTGGGGATAGGTTCGGTGTGATATCATCCCCCAGATATCAATGATGTGGTGGCTGGGGAAGGCTGGGGGAGCCCTGTGGTGACCGGGGGAGGCTGGGGGAGTCCTGTGGTGGCCGGGGGAGGCTGGGGGAGTCCTGTGGTGGCTGGGGGAGTCCTATGGTGGCCGGGGGAGGCTGGGGGAGTCTTGTGGTGGCCGGGGGAGGCTGGGGGAGTCCTGTGGTGGCCGGGGGAGGCTGGGGAAGCCCTGTGGTGGCCGCGGGAATCCTTTGGTGGCCGGGGGAGGCTGGGGTAGCCCTGTGGTGGCCGCGGGAATCTTTTGGTGGCCGGGGGAGGCTGGGGTAGCCCTGTGGTTGCCGGGGGAGGCTGGGGGAGTCCTGTGGTGGCCGGGGGAGGCTGGGGTAGCCCTGTGGTGGCCGGGGGAGGCTGGGGGAGTCCTGTGGTAACCGGGGGAGGCTGGGGGAGTCCTGTGGTGGCCGGGGGAGGCTGGGGGAGTCCTGTGGTGGCCGGGGAAGGCTGGGGGAGTCCTGTGGTGGCCGGGGGAGGCTGGGGGAGTCCTGTGGTGGCCGGGGGAGGTTGGGGGAGTCCTGTGGTGGCCGGGGGAGGCTGGGGAAGCCCTGTGGTGGCCGCGGGAATCCTTTGGTGGCCGGGGGAGGCTGGGGGAGTCCTGTGGTGGCCGGGGGAGGTTGGGGTAGCCCTGTGGTGGCCGGGGGAGGCTGGGGAAGTCCTGTGGTAACCGGGGGAGGCTGGGGGAGTCCTGTGGTGGCCGGGGGAGGCTGGGGGAGTCCTGTGGTGGCCGGGGGAGGCTGGGAGAGTCCTGTGGTAACCGGGGGAGGCTGGGGGAGTCCTGTGGTAACCGGGGGAGGCTGGGGGAGCCCTATGGTGGTCGCGGGAATCCTTTGGTGGCCGGGGGAGGCTGGGGTAGCCCTGTGGTGGCCGGGGGAGGCTGGGGTAGCCCTGTGGTGGCCGGGGGAGGCTGGGGTAGCCCTGTGGTGGCCGGGGGAGGCTGGGGGAGTCCTGTGGTGGCCGGGGGAGGCTGGGGTAGCCTTGTGGTGGCCGGGGGAGGCTGGGGGAGTCCTGTGGTGGCCGGGGGAGGCTGGGGGAGTCCTGTGGAGGCCGGGGGGGAGCTGGGGGAGTCCTGTGGTAACCGGGGGAGGCTGGAGGAGTCCTTCGGTGGCCGGGGGAGACTGGGGGAGTCCTGTGGTGGCCGGGGGAGGCTGGGGGAGTCCTGTGGTGGCCGGGGGAGGCTGGGAGAGTCCTGTGGTGGCCGGGGGAGGCTGGGGGAGTCCTGTGGTGGCTGGGGGAGTTCCGTGGTGGCCGGGGGAGGCTGGGGGAGTCCTGTGGTGGCCGGGGGAGGCTGGGGGAGTCCTGTGGTGGCCGGGGGAGGCTGGGGGAGTCCTGTGGTGGCCGGGGGAGGCTGGGGGAGTCCTGTGGTGGCCGGGGGAGGCTGGGGGAGCTCTGTGGTGGCCGGGGGAGGCTGGGGGAGCCATGTGGTGGCCGGGGGTAGCTGGGGTAGTCCTGTGGTGGCCGGGGGTAGCTGGGGTAGCCCTGTGGTGGCCGGGGGAGGCTGGGGGAGTCCTGTGGTAACCGGGGGAGGCTGGAGGAGTCCTGTGGTAACCGGGGGAGGCTGGGGGAGGCTGGAGGAGTCCTGTGGTAACCGGGGGAGGCTGGGGGAGTCCTGTGGTAACCGGGGAAGGCTGGGGAAGCCCTGTGGTGGCCGGGGAGTCCTTCGGTGGCCGGAGGAGGCTGGGGGAGTTCTGTGGTGGCCGGGGGAGTCCTTCGGTGGCCGGGGGAGGCTGGGAGAGTCCTGTGGTGGCCGGGGAGCCCTGTGGTGGCCAGGGGAGGCTGGGGTAGCCCTGTGGTGGCCGGGGGAGGCTGGGGTAGCCCTGTGGTGGCCGGGGGAGGCTGGGGGAGTCCTGTGGTAACCGGGGGAGGCTGGGGGAGTCCTGTGGTAACCGGGGGAGGCTGGGGAAGCCCTGTGGTGGCCGGGGAGTCCTTCGGTGGCCGGAGGAGGCTGGGGGAGTTCTGTGGTGGCCGGGGGAGTCCTTCGGTGAACGGGGGAGGCTGGGGAAGCCCTGTGGTGGCCAGGGGAGTCATTCGGTGAACGGGGGAGGCTGGGAGAGTCCTGTGGTGGCCGGGGGAAGCCCTGTGGTGGCTGGGGGAGGCCGGGGGAGGCCGGGGGACCCCTGTGGTGGCCGGGGGAGGCCGGGGGAGCCCTGTGGTGGCCGGGGGAGGCTGGGGGAGTCCTCTGGTGGCCGGGGGAAGCTTGGGGAGTCCTGTGGTGGCCGAGGGAGGCTGGGGGAGCCCTGTGGTGGCCGGGGGAGGCTGGGGGAGTCCTCTGGTGGCCGAGGGAAGCTTGGGGAGTCCTGTGGTGGCCGAGGGAGGCCGGGGGAGCCCTGTGGTGGCCGGGGGAGGCTGGGGGAGTCCTGTGGTGGCCGGGGGAGGCTGGGGGAGTCCTGTGGTGGCCGGGGGAGGCTGGGGGAGAACTGTGGTGGCCGGGGAAGGCTGGGGGAGTCCTGTGGTGGCCGAGTGAGGCTGGAGGAGCCCTGTGGTGGCCGGGGGAGGCTGGGGGAGTCCTGTGGTGGCCGGGGGAGTCCCGTGGTGGCCGGGGGAGTCCTGTGGTGGCCGAGTGAGGCTGGAGGAGCCCTGTGGTGGCCGGGGGAGGCTGGGGGAGTCCTGTGGTGGCCGGGGGAGTCCCGTGGTGGCCGGGGGAGTCCTGTGGTGGCTGGGGGAGTCCCGTGGTGGCCGGGGGAGGCTGGGGGAGTCCTGTGGTGGCCGGGGGAGGCTGGGGGTGTCCTGTGGTGGCCGGGAGAGGCTGGGTGAGAACTGTGGTGGCCAGGGGAGGCTGGGGGAGAACTGTGGTGGCCAGGGGAGGCTGGGGGAGTCCTGTGGTGGCCGGGGGAGGCTGGGGGAGTCCTGTGGTGGCCGGGGAAGGCTGGGGGAGCTCTGTGGTGGCCGGGGGAGGCTGGGGAGCCATGTGGGGGCCGGGGGTAGCTGGGGTAGTCCTGTGGTGGCCGAGGGTAGCTGGGGTAGCCCTGTGGTGGCCGGGGGAGCCCAGTGGTGGCCGCATGAGGCTGGGGGAATCTTGCGGTGGTCAGGGGAGGCTGGGGGAGTCCTGTGGTGGCCGGGGAGCCCTGTGGTGGCCGGGGGAGGCTGGGGTAGCCCTGTGGTGGCCGGGGGAGGCTGGGGGAGTCCTGTGGTGGCCGGGGAGCCCTGTGGTGGCCGGGGGAGGCTGGGGGAGTCCTGTGGTGGCCGGGGAGCCCTGTGGTGGCCGGGGGAGGCTGGGGTAGCCCTGTGGTGGCCGGGGGAGGCTGGGGGAGTCCTGTGGTAACCAGGGGAGGCTGGGGGAGTCCTGTGGTAACCGGGGGAGACTGGGGGAGTCCTGTGGTAACCGGGGGAGGCTGGGGAAGCCCTGTGGTGGCCGGGGGAGTCCTTCGGTGGCTGGGGGACACTGGGGGAGTTCTGTGGTGGCCGGGGGAGTCCTTCGGTGACCGGGGGAGGCTGGGGAAGCCCTGTGGTGGCCGGGGGAGTCCTTCGGTGACCGGGGGAGGCTGGGGAAGCCCTGTGGTGGCCGGGGGAGTCCTTCGGTGGCCGGGGGAGGCTGGGAGAGTCCTGTGGTGGCCGGGGGAAGCCCTGTGGTGGCTGGGGGAGGCCGGGGGAGGCCGGGGGACCCCTGTGGTGACCGGGGGACCCCTGTGGTGGCCGGGGGAGGCTGGGGGAGTCCTGTGGTGGCCGGGGGAAGCTTGGGGAGTCCTGTGGTGGCCGGGGGAGGCTGGGGGAGTCCTGTGGTGGCCGGGGAAGGCTGGGGGAGCTCTGTGGTGGCCGGGGGAGGCTGGGGAGCCATGTGGGGGCCGGGGGTAGCTGGGGTAGTCCTGTGGTGGCCGGGGGTAGCTGGGGTAGTCCTGTGGTGGCCGGGGGAGCCCAGTGGTGGCCGCATGAGGCTGGGGGAATCTTGCGGTGGTCAGGGGAGGCTGGGGGAGTCCTGTGGTGGCCGGGGAGCCCTGTGGTGGCCGGGGGAGGCTGGGGTAGCCCTGTGGTGGCCGGGGGAGGCTGGGGGAGTCCTGTGGTGGCCGGGGAGCCCTGTGGTGGCCGGGGGAGGCTGGGGGAGTCCTGTGGTGGCCGGGGAGCCCTGTGGTGGCCGGGGGAGGCTGGGGGAGTCCTGTGGTGGCCGGGGGAGGCTGGGGTAGCCCTGTGGTGGCCGGGGGAGGCTGGGGGAGTCCTGTGGTGGCCGGGGAGCCCTGTGGTGGCCGGGGGAGGCTGGGGGAGTCCTGTGGTGGCCGGGGAGCCCTGTGGTGGCCGGGGGAGGCTGGGGGAGTCCTGTGGTGGCCGGGGAGCCCTGTGGTGGCCGGGGGAGGCTGCGGTAGCCCTGTGGTCGCCGGGGGAGGCTGGGGGAGTCCTGTGGTAACCAGGGGAGGCTGCGGGAGTCCTGTGGTAACCGGGGGAGACTGGGGGAGTCCTGTGGTAACCGGGGGAGGCTGGGGAAGCCCTGTGGTGGCCGGGGGAGTCCTTCGGTGGCTGGGGGACGCTGGGGGAGTTCTGTGGTAGCCAGGGGAGTCCTTCGGTGACCGGGGGAGGCTGGGGAAGCCCTGTGGTGGCCGGGGGAGTCCTTCGGTGGCCGGGGGAGGCTGGGAGAGTCCTGTGGTGGCCGGGGGAAGCCCTGTGGTGGCTGGGGGAGGCCGGGGGAGGCCGGGGGACCCCTGTGGTGACCGGGGGACCCCTGTGGTGGCCAGGGGAGGCTGGGGGAGTCCTGTGGTGGCCGGGGGAAGCTTGGGGAGTCCTGTGGTGGCCGGGGGAGGCTGGGGGAGTCCTGTGGTGGCCGGGGAAGGCTGGGGGAGCTCTGTGGTGGCCGGGGGAGGCTGGGGAGCCATGTGGGGGCCGGGGGTAGCTGGGGTAGTCCTGTGGTGGCCGGGGGTAGCTGGGGTAGTCCTGTGGTGGCCGGGGGAGCCCAGTGGTGGCCGCATGAGGCTGGGGGAATCTTGCGGTGGTCAGGGGAGGCTGGGGGAGTCCTGTGGTGGCCGGGGAGCCCTGTGGTGGCCGGGGGAGGCTGGGGTAGCCCTGTGGTGGCCGGGGGAGGCTGGGGGAGTCCTGTGGTGGCCGGGGAGCCCTGTGGTGGCCGGGGGAGGCTGGGGGAGTCCTGTGGTGGCCGGGGAGCCCTGTGGTGGCCGGGGGAGGCTGGGGGAGTCCTGTGGTGGCCGGGGAGCCCTGTGGTGGCCGGGGGAGGCTGGGGTAGCCCTGTGGTGGCCGGGGGAGGCTGGGGGAGTCCTGTGGTGGCCGGGGAGCCCTGTGGTGGCCGGGGGAGGCTGGGGGAGTCCTGTGGTGGCCGGGGAGCCCTGTGGTGGCCGGGGGAGGCTGGGGGAGTCCTGTGGTGGCCGGGGAGCCCTGTGGTGGCCGGGGGAGGCTGGGGTAGCCCTGTGGTGGCCGGGGGAGGCTGGGGGAGTCCTGTGGTAACCAGGGGAGGCTGGGGGAGTCCTGTGGTAACCGGGGGAGACTGGGGGAGTCCTGTGGTAACCGGGGGAGGCTGGGGAAGCCCTGTGGTGGCCGGGGGAGTCCTTCGGTGGCTGGGGGACGCTGGGGGAGTTCTGTGGTGGCCGGGGGAGTCCTTCGGTGACCGGGGGAGGCTGGGGAAGCCCTGTGGTGGCCGGGGGAGTCCTTCGGTGGCCGGGGGAGTCCTTCGGTGGCCGGGGGAGGCTGGGAGAGTCCTGTGGTGGCCGGGGGAAGCCCTGTGGTGGCTGGGGGAGGCCGGGGGAGGCCGGGGGACCCCTGTGGTGACCGGGGGACCCCTGTGGTGGCCGGGGGAGGCTGGGGGAGTCCTGTGGTGGCCGGGGGAAGCTTGGGGAGTCCTGTGGTGGCCGAGGGAGGCTGGGGGAGCCCTGTGGTGGCCGGGGTAGGCTGGGGGAGTCCTGTGGTGGCCGAGGGAGGCTGGGGAAGCCCTGTGGTGGCCGGGGGAAGTTTGGGGAGTCCTGTGGTGGCCGAGTGAGGCTGGGGGAGCCCTGTGGTGGCCGGGGGAGGCTGGGGAGTCCTGTGGTGGCCGGGGGAAGCTTTGGGAGTCCTGTGGTGGCCGAGGGAGGCTGGGGGAGCCCTGTGGTGGCCGGGGGAAGCTGGGGGAGTCCTGTGGTGGCCGGGGGAGGCTGGGGGAGTCCTGTGGTGGCCGGGGAGCCCTGTGGTGGCCGGGGGAGGCTGGGGGAGTCCTGTGGTGGCCGGGGAGCCCTGTGGTGGCCGGGGGAGGCTGGGGGAGTCCTGTGGTGGCCGGGGAGCCCTGTGGTGGCCGGGGGAGGCTGGGGTAGCCCTGTGGTGGCCGGGGGAGGCTGGGGGAGTCCTGTGGTAACCAGGGGAGGCTGGGGGAGTCCTGTGGTAACCGGGGGAGACTGGGGGAGTCCTGTGGTAACCGGGGGAGGCTGGGGAAGCCCTGTGGTGGCCGGGGGAGTCCTTCGGTGGCTGGGGGACGCTGGGGGAGTTCTGTGGTGGCCGGGGGAGTCCTTCGGTGACCGGGGGAGGCTGGGGAAGCCCTGTGGTGGCCGGGGGAGTCCTTCGGTGGCCGGGGGAGTCCTTCGGTGGCCGGGGGAGGCTGGGAGAGTCCTGTGGTGGCCGGGGGAAGCCCTGTGGTGGCTGGGGGAGGCCGGGGGAGGCCGGGGGACCCCTGTGGTGACCGGGGGACCCCTGTGGTGGCCGGGGGAGGCTGGGGGAGTCCTGTGGTGGCCGGGGGAAGCTTGGGGAGTCCTGTGGTGGCCGAGGGAGGCTGGGGGAGCCCTGTGGTGGCCGGGGTAGGCTGGGGGAGTCCTGTGGTGGCCGAGGGAGGCTGGGGAAGCCCTGTGGTGGCCGGGGGAAGTTTGGGGAGTCCTGTGGTGGCCGAGTGAGGCTGGGGGAGCCCTGTGGTGGCCGGGGGAGGCTGGGGAGTCCTGTGGTGGCCGGGGGAAGCTTTGGGAGTCCTGTGGTGGCCGAGGGAGGCTGGGGGAGCCCTGTGGTGGCCGGGGGAAGCTGGGGGAGTCCTGTGGTGGCCGGGGGAGGCTGGGGGAGTCCTGTGGTGGCCGGGGGAGGCTGGGGGAGTCCTGTGGTGGCCGAGGGAGGCTGGGGAAGCCCTGTGGTGGCCGGGGAAAGCTTGGGGAGTCCTGTGGTGGCCGAGGAAGGCTGGGGGAGTCCTGTGGTGGCCGGGGGAGGCTGGGGGAGCCCTGTGGTGGCCGGGGGAGGCTGGGGGAGCCCTGTGGTGGCCGGGGGAGGCTGGGGGAGTCCTGTGGTGGCCGAGGGAGGCTAGGGGAGTCCTGTGGTGGCCGGGGGAGGCTGGGGGAGCCCTGTGGTGGCCGGGGGAAGCTTGGGGAGTCCTGTGGTGGCCGAGGGAGGCTGGGGGAGTCCTGTGGTGGGCGGGGGAGGCTGGGGGAGCCCTGTGGTGGCCGGGGGAAGCTTGGGGAGTCCTGTGGTGGCCGAGGGAGGCTGGGGGAGTCCTGTGGTGGCCGGGGGAGGCTGGGGGAGCCCTGTGGTGGCCGGGGGAAGCTTGGGGAGTCCTGTGGTGGCCGGGGGAGGCTGGGGGAGTACTGTGGTGGCCGGGGGAGGCCGGGGGAGGCTGGGGGAGCCCTGTGGTGGCCGGGGGAGGCCGGGGGAGGCTGGGGGAGTCCTGTGGTGGCCGGGGGAAGCTGAGGGAGGCTGGGGGAGCCCTGTGGTGGCCGGAAGAGTACTGTGGTGGCCGGGGGAGGCCGGGGGAGGCCGGGGGAGCCCTGTGGTGGCCGGGGGAGGCTGGGGGAGTCCTGTGGTGGCCGGGGGAAGCTGGGGGAAGCTGGGGGAGTTCTGTGGTGGCCGGGGGAGGCTGGGGGAGTCCTGTGGTGGCCGGGGGAGGCCGAGGGACCCCTGTGGTGGCCGAGGGAGGCTGGGGAAGCCCTGTGGTGGCCGGGGGGAAGCTTGGGGAGTCCTGTGGTGGCCGAGTGAGGCTGGGGGAGTCCTGTGGTGGCCGGGGGAGGCTGGGGAGTCCTGTGGTGGGCGGGGGAGGCAGGGGGAGTCCTGTGGTGGCCGAGGGAGGCTTGGGGAGTCCTGTGGTGGCCGAGGGAGGCTGGGGGAGTCCTGTGGTGGCCGGGGGAGGCTGGGGAAGCCCTGTGGTGGCCGGGGGAGGCTGGGGAGTCCTGTGGTGGCCGGGGGAAGCTTGGGGAGTCCTGTGGTGGCCGGGGGAGCCCTGTGGTGGCCGGGGGAGGCTGGGGGAGTCCTGTGGTGGCCGGGGGAGGCTGGGGGAGTCCTGTGGTGGCCGAGGGAGGCTGGGGGAGTCCTGTGGTGGCCGAGGGAGGCAGGGGGAGTCCTGTGGTGGCCGGGGGAGGCTGGGGGAGTCCTGTGGTGGCCGAGGGAGGCTGGGGGAGCCCTGTGGTGGCCGGGGTAGGCTGGGGGAGTCCTGTGGTGGCCGGGGGAAGCTTGGGGAGTCCTGTGGTGGCCGAGGGAGGCTGGGGGAGTCCTGTGGTGGCCGGGGGAGGCTGGGGGAGTCCTGTGGTAGCCGGGGGAAGCTTGGGGAGTCCTGTGGTGGCCGAGGGAGGCTGGGGGAGTCCTGTGGTGGCCGGGGGAAGCTTGGGGAGTCCTGTGGTGGCCGAGGGAGGCTGGGGGACCCCTGTGGTGGCTGGGGGAGTCCTGTGGTGGCCGAGGGAGGCTGGGGGAGTCCTGTGGTGGCCGGGAGAAGCTTGGGGAGTCCTGTGGTGGCCGAGGGAGGCTGGGGGAGTCCTGTGGTGGCCGGGGGAAGCTGGGGGAGCCTTGTGGTGGCCGGGGGAGGCTGGGGAGTCCTGTGGTGGCCGGGGGAAGCTTGGGGAGTCCTGTGGTGGCCGAGGGAGGCTGGGGGAGCCCTGTGGTTGCCGGGGTAGGCTGGGGAGTCCTGTGGTGGCCGAGGGAGGCTGGGGGAGTCCTGTGGTGGCCGGGGGAGGCTGGGGGAGTCCTGTGGTGGCCGGGGGAAGCTGAGGGAGGCTGGGGGAGCCCTGTGGTGGCCGGAAGAGTACTGTGGTGGCCGGGGGAGGCCGGGGGAGGCCGGGGGAGGCCGGGGGAGCCCTGTGGTGGCCGGGGGAGGCTGGGGGAGTCCTGTGGTGGCCGGGGGAGGCTGGGGGAGTCCTGTGGTGGCCGGGGGAGGCTGGGGGAGTCCTGTGGTGGCCGGGGGCGGCTGGGTGAGTCCTGTGGTGGCCGGGGGAGGCTGGGGGAGTCCTGTGGTGGCCGGGGGAAGCTGGGGGAGTCCTGTGGTGGCCGGGGGAGGCTTGGGGAGTCCTGTGGTGGCCGGGGGAGGCTGGGGGAGTCCTGTGGTGGCCGGGGGAGGCTGGGGGAGTCCTGTGGTGGCCTGGGGAGGCTGGGGGAGTCCTGTGGTGGCCGGGGGAAGCTGAGGGAGGCTGGGGGAGCCCTGTGGTGGCCGGAAGAGTGCTGTGGTGGCCGGGGGAGGCCGGGGGAGGCCGGGGGAGGCCGGGGGAGGCCGGGGGAGGCTGGGGGAGTCCTGTGGTGGCCGGGGGTGGCCGGGGGAGGCCGGGGGAGGCCGGGGGAGGCTGGGGGAGCCCTGTGGTGGCCGGGGGAGGCTGGGGGAGTCCTGTGGTGGCCGGGGGAGGCTGGGGGAGTCCTGTGGTGGCCGGGGGAGGCTGGGGGAGTCTTGTAGTGGCCACACTACACATCTGTGTGACACACTACACATCTGTGTGACACCTGCCACAATACACAGCTGTGTGACACACTACACAGCTGTGTGACACCTGCCACACTACACAGCTGTGTGACACACTACACATCTGTGTGACACACTACACATCTGTGTGACACACTACACATCTGTGTGACACACTACACATCTGTGTGACACACTACACATCTGTGTGACACACTACACATCTGTGTGACACACTACACATCTGTGTGACACCTGCCACACTACACATCTGTGTGACACCTGCCACACTACACAGCTGTGTGACACCTGCCACACTACACAGCTGTGTGACACCTGCCACACTACACAGCTGTGTCACACCTGCCACACTACACATCTGTGTGACACCTGCCACACTACACATCTGTGTGACACCTGCCACACTTCACATCTGTGTGACACCTGCCACACTACACATCTGTGTGACACCTGCCACACTACACATCTGTGTGACACCTGCCACACTACACATCTGTGTGACACACTACACATCTGTGTGACACACTACACATCTGTGTGACACCTGCCACACTACACATCTGTGTGACACCTGCCACACTACACATCTGTGTGACACACTACACATCTGTGTGACACCTGCCACACTACACATCTGTGTGACACACTACACATCTGTGTGACACACTACACAGCTGTGTGACACCTGCCACACTACACAGCTGTGTGACACCTGCCACACTACACATCTGTGTGACACCTGCCACACTACACAGCTGTGTGACACCTGCCACACTACACAGTTGTGTGACACCTGCCACACTACACAGCTGTGTCACACCTGCCACACTACACAGCTGTGTGACACCTGCCACACTACACAGCTGTGTGACACCTGCCACACTACACAGCTATGTCACACCTGCCACACTACACAGCTGTGTCACACCTGCCACACTACACAGCTGTGTCACACCTGCCACACTACACAGCTGTGTCACACCTGCCACACTACACATCTGTGTGACACCTGCCACACTACACAGCTGTGTGACACCTGCCACACTACACAGCTGTGTCACACCTGCCACACTACACAGCTGTGTGACACCTGCCACACTACACAGCTGTGTCACACCTGCCACACTACACAGCTGTGTGACACCTGCCACACTACACAGCTGTGTCACACCTGCCACACTACACATCTGTGTGACACCTGCCACACTACACATCTGTGTGACACCTGCCACACTACACAGCTGTGTGACACCTGCCACACTACACAGCTGTGTGACACCTGCCACACTACACAGCTGTGTGACACCTGCCACACTACACATCTGTGTGACACCTGCCACACTACACATCTGTGTGACACCTGCTACACTACACATCTGTGTGACACACTACACGCTGACGCTGACTAGTGGGTGAGTGTGAGCGCGGTGAGAGGCAGGCTGCAGGAGCCGGCTCCACTGGCAGGAGTCAGAGGCAGGCTGCAGGAGCCGGCTCCACTGGCAGGAGTCAGTGGCAGGCTGCAGGAGCCGGCTCCACTGGCAGGAGTCAGTGGCAGGCTGCAGGAGCCGGCTCCACTGGCAGGAGTCAGAGGCAGGCTGAAGGAGCCGGCTCCACTGGCAGGAGTCAGAGGCAGGCTGAAGGAGCCGGCTCCACTGGCAGGAGTCAGAGGCAGGCTGAAGGAGCCGGCTCCACTGGCAGGAGTCAGTTCCCAGCAGCTTCCCACATCTCACACCCCTTAATGTTCCCACTCTCTGATGCTCCTGTTGCTTTTGATGCTCGAAGATGTCTTAGAGAACAACTTTGATGCTCGAAGATGTCTTAGAGAACAACTTTGATGCTCGAAGATGTCTTAGAGAACAACTTTGATGCTCGAAGATGTCTTAGAGAACAACTTTGATGCTCGAAGATGTCTTAGAGAACAACTTTGATGCTCGAAGATGTCTTAGAGAACAACTTTGATGCTCGAAGATGTCTTAGAGAACAACTTTGATGCTCGAAGATGTCTTAGAGAACAACTTTGATGCTCGAAGATGTTTAGAAAGTTTCGTCGATGAACGAAGGTGAGTTAAAAAATGACCTTTGATGTCTCTGAGAATAACTTTTGATGTCTCTGAGAATAACTTTGACAATTCGAATAGTGTTTTGATGTCTGTGAGTGTGTCATTGGAGCATAAAGATGCCATGCGAGTAGCATTTGACGCATAAAGATGTATCGAAGATATAACTATCCAAGATATAACTATCTTGATCCTTCTGAAGATGTATTATTAAATACGAAAGGAAGTTCCTGTTTCAATTCTTCCTTCGTGGTCTGACATTGACATTTTTCATCACGTGTTAATTTTCGTGATTTACACACATGTATCGAAGAGTAACTTTAGTTAACAAATGATGTAAAGATTATGTATTGGACTATTTTTTAAGCTTGAATGAAGCATAATGGTGGTTAAAAACAGCGTTGAAATAAGGTATGCTTGACTATTTTCAGTTGAGAGAAGTGTTATTTTAGTTAAGAAATGATAAAAGTGACTATTTTCAGTTGATTGACGAATAATTTTAGTTAAGAAACATTAAGATAAGAATACCTTGGTAAATTTGTTACTGCATAAAGTGTAATACTAGTTAAGAACAGTGTTGGTAAGGAATAATACGTTGTTAAGCAGAAACATCCTCGTGGGGGCCTCGTAGCCTGGTGGATAGCGCGCAGGATTCGTAATTCTGTGCCGCGGGTTCGATTCCCGCAAGAGGCAGAAACAAATGGGCATAAGTTTCTTTTACCCTGAATGCCCCTGTTACCTAGCAGTAAATAGGTACCTGGGAGTTAGTCAGCTGGCTTCCTGGGGGTGGAGGCCTGGTCGAGGACCGGGCCGCGGGGACACTAAAGCCCCGAAATCATCTCAAGATAACCTCAAGATAACACATTGACACGGGTCTTTGAAAATAAACCTTGGTGACTGACTAAATACTTGATAACTAAATAATTTGTAAATTGCTAATGAAATTGTAACTAAATTTGTTGGGGGAACTGCAATGTTCTTGATAATATTTGACAAAGAACTGGTTACTGAACGGAAGAAACAATTGTACATTTGGTTTTAAAGAACATGTAAGAAAATGCGATGGACACAGAGAACATGAGGGGGAATATGAATTGAAATTGCAGAGAACGTGAAAACATGAACAGAATATAAAGAGCATACGACAAAATTAACAATGAACTTGTGAAGAACATTCCAATAACATCATGGGAGCCATGACAAAGAACACAGAATACATGAGAGGAATTTGTAGATAATATGAAAGAAAATGTGATCACATTGAATATGTGGGGTATGTGAACTGAACTTGCAGAGAACATGCTGTGAACATTTTGTAGAACATGGAGAACATGGAGTATATAAATATGGGATGAGAATGACATGGGTATAATTATGGAGTGACTATGACTATGAGGGGAGGGGGAGCTGTGGGGTATGAGGGATGGGTGTGGGGCAGGGAGAGAAAGAGGGAGGGAGGGATGGGAGGGAGGGAGGGAGGGAGGGATGGGAGGGAGGGAGAGAGGGAGGGAGGGATGGGAGGGAGGGAGGGAGAGAGGGAGGGAGGGAGGGAGAAAGCGAGGGAGGGAGGGATGGGAGGGAGGGAGAGAGGGAGGGAGGGAGCGAGGGAGAGAGGGAGAGAGGGAGGGAGGGAGAGAAAGAGGGAGGGAGGGATGGGAGGGAGGGAGAGAGGGAGGGAGCGAGGGAGGGAGGGAGGGAGGGAGGGAGGGAGGGAGGGAGGGAGGGAGGGAGAAAGCGAGGGAGGGAGGGAGGGAGGGAGAGAGGGAGGGAGGGAGCGAGGGAGAGAGGGAGAGAGGGAGGGAGGGAGAGAAAGAGGGAGGGAGGGATGGGAGGGAGGGAGAGAGGGAGGGAGCGAGGGAGGGAGGGAGGGAGGGAGGGAGGGAGCGAGGGAGGGAGGGAGGGAAAGAGGGAGGGAGGGAGCGAGGGAGAGAGGGAAGGAGGGAGGGAGGGAGGGAGGGAGAGAGGGAGGGAGGGAGCGAGGAGAGAGGGAGGGAGGGAGGGAGGGA